>NC_058051.1:31088239-31115739 GCF_020085105.1 Siniperca chuatsi | reverse complement strand
CAGGGCAGCTCACACATCTGGAAAGGCCCCATCAATGCAGCTCACACATCTGGAAAGGCCCCGTCAGGGCACCTCACACATCTGGAAAGGCCCCATCAGGGCAGCTCACACATCTGGAAAGGCCCATCAATGCAGCTCACACATCTGGAAAGGCCCCATCAGGGCACCTCACACATCTGGAAAGGCCCCATCAGGGCAGCTCACACATCTGGAAAGGCCCATCAATGCAGCTCACACATCTGGAAAGGCCCCATCAGGGCAGCTCACACATCTGGAAAGGCCCCATCAATGCAGCTCACACATCTGGAAAGGCCCATCAATGCAGCTCACACATCTGGAAAGGCCCCGTCAGGGCACCTCACACATCTGGAAAGGCCCCATCAGGGCAGCTCACACATCTGGAAAGGCCCCATCAGGGCAGCTCACACATCTGGAAAGGCCCCATCAGGGCACCTCACACATCTGGAAAGGCCCCATCAATGCAGCTCACACATCTGGAAAGGCCCCATCAGGGCAGCTCACACATCTGGAAAGGCCCCATCAGGGCACCTCACACATCTGGAAAGGCCCCATCAGGGCACCTCACACATCTGGAAAGGCCCCATCAATGCAGCTCACACATCTGGAAAGGCCCCATCAGGGCAGCTCACACATCTGGAAAGGCCCCATCAGGGCAGCTCACACATCTGGAAAGGCCCCATCAGGGCAGCTCACACATCTGGAAAGGCCCCATCAGGGCAGCTCACACATCTGGAAAGGCCCCATCAGGGCAGCTCACACATCTGGAAAGGCCCATCAATGCAGCTCACACATCTGGAAAGGCCCCATCAGGGCAGCTCACACATCTGGAAAGGCCCCTTCAATGCAGCTCACACATCTGGAAAGGCCCATCAATGCAGCTCACACATCTGGAAAGGCCCCGTCAGGGCACCTCACACATCTGGAAAGGCCCCATCAGGGCAGCTCACACATCTGGAAAGGCCCCATCAGGGCAGCTCACACATCTGGAAAGGCCCCATCAGGGCACCTCACACATCTGGAAAGGCCCCATCAATGCAGCTCACACATCTGGAAAGGCCCCATCAGGGCAGCTCACACATCTGGAAAGGCCCCATCAGGGCACCTCACACATCTGGAAAGGCCCCATCAGGGCACCTCACACATCTGGAAAGGCCCCATCAATGCAGCTCACACATCTGGAAAGGCCCCATCAGGGCAGCTCACACATCTGGAAAGGCCCCGTCAATGCAGCTCACACATCTGGAAAGGCCCCATCAGGGCAGCTCACACATCTGGAAAGGCCCCATCAGGGCACCTCACACATCTGGAAAGGCCCCGTCAATGCTGAAAGGTTATCCAAGTTCAACATCTGCTCCCATCCCGACGTCGTCTCTTCCAGGGAAGACCTGGCATTTTCCAACACGACAACGCCAGACCACATACTGCAGCAATAACAACGCCACGGCTGCGGAGAAGAAGGACCCGGGCACTTCAATGGCCAGCCTGCAGTCCAGACCTTTCGCCCATGGAAAACATCTGGCGCATCATAAAGAGGAAGATGCGAAGAAGAAGACAGCTGAGCGACCAGAAGCCTGTATTAGACAGGAACGGGACGACATTCCTAAACCTGAGCGACTCGCCTCCTCAGACGGTTGCAGACCGTTAGAAACAGAAGAGCCGCGCAGCGGTCGACATGGCCGCGTCCCAACCTTTCTGTGTTGGTGCCATGAAATTTAAAATCAACTCATTTTCCCTTAAAATGATACGTTTTCTCAGTTTAAACATTTGATGTGTCCGCTATGTTGTATTCTGAATAAAATATTGAAATTTGAAACTTCCACATCATTGCATCCTGTTTTTATTCTCAGAGTCCCAATTTACTGAAATCAGGTTTGTAAAATGAGTCTGTAGTTTGCAAATCTAGAGGTACAGATTATTGATTATTGGTTATTTTATTGATAATCAGAGTAAAGTAACAGCTGATTCACAGACAGTCTGATGTTTGTTGGTCGTTTAGAAATAAAATCCTTCCTCACTCTGCTTCGCGTCCTGATTATCTGATCAGCTCGGCTTTGATCGCCACTGTCCTCCATTTTTATTGATTAGCTGAGTTTATTGATCATCAGTAGGGCTGCAACAGGTCTGGCTGAGAGTGAATGTTTATAGCGCCCTCCGCTGGACCACAGGTCAACTTCAAACGCTCTGTTGGGGTCACAGACGGTAAAGTTTGAAAGTTTCATTTGTTCTCAATAAGACGACGGCTCTGTTGAAGACTTTATTTTCTATATTGTAATAAATCTTTGAACAGCTGAAATTAGTCGATTAATCGATTCCTTGTTTTAGTTTTGAGCAAACAAACACTTCCTGGTTCCAGTTCAGTGACGCTGATTTGATAGTAAACTGAATATTTTCAGCTTCGGGGGAAACGAGCTGTTTGAAGACATCATCACCTTTAAGAAACAGTTTTTATTTAATCGATTCATCGAGGAAATGATCAGCAGATCAAAAGATAATTTTGTATATATTATTACTATAATATTATATTATTACTATAATATTATATTACTATAATATTACCTTCCACTTTCTGTCTCTTACTGTACGTTGTTGCAGGTCTGTGAAAACCACGTACCTCCAACAGGTTTACATGTGCACTTGTTTCCTTGTTATGAACAGGTGTTTAGCTAGTTAGCACCCATCAGTTAGCTCACGTCAGTTAGCTCGGGTCAGTTAGCTCCCGTCAGTTAGCACCCGTCAGTTAGCTCACGTCAGTTAGCTCGGGTCAGTCAGCTCACTTCAGTTAGCTCGGGTCAGTTAGCTCGGGTCAGTTAGTTCCCGTCAGTTAGCTCCCGTCAGTTAGCTCGGGTCAGTTAGCTCCCGTCAATTAACTCGGGTCAGTTGACTCACTTCAGTTAGCTCGGGTCAGTTAGTTCCCGTCAGTTAGTTCCCGTCAGTTAGCTCCCGTCAGTTAGCTCCCGTCAGTTAGCTCACGCCAATTAGCTCGGTCAGTTGACTCACTTCAGTTAGCTCGGTCGTTAGTTCCCCGTCAGTTAGTTCCCGTCAGTTAGCTCCCGTCAGTTAGCTCCCGTCAGTTAGCTCACGTCAATTAGCTCGGGTCAGTTAGCTCACTTCAGTTAGCTCGGGTCAGTTAGCTCCCGTCAATTAACTCGGGTCAGTTGACTCACTTCAGTTAGCTCGGGTCAGTTAGTTCCCGTCAGTTAGTTCCCGTCAGTTAGCTCCCGTCAGTTAGCTCCCGTCAGTTAGCTCACGTCAATTAGCTCGGGTCAGTTAGCTCACTTCAGTTAGCTCGGGTCAGTTAGCTCCCGTCAGTTAGCTCGGGTCAGTTAGTTCCCGTCAGTTAGTTCCCGTCAGTTAGCTCCCGTCAGTTAGCTCGGGTCAGTTAGCTCCCGTCAATTAACTCGGGTCAGTTGACTCACTTCAGTTAGCTCGGGTCAGTTAGCTCCCGTCAGTTAGCTCACGTCAGTTAGTTCCCGTCAGTTAGCACCGGTCAGTTAGCTCGGGTCAGTTAGCTCCCGTCAGTTAGCTCCCGTCAGTTAGCACCGGTCAGTTAGCTCGGGTCAGTTAGTTCCCGTCAGTTAGCTCGGGTCAGTTGACTCACTTCAGTTAGCTCGGGTCAGTTAGCTCACGTCAGTTAGCTCCCGTCAGTTAGCACCGGTCAGTTAGCTCCCGTCAGTTAGCTCCCGTCAGTTAGCTCGGGTCAGTTAGCTCCCGTCAGTTAGCACCGGTCAGTTAGCTCGGGTCAGTTAGTTCCCGTCAGTTAGCTCGGGTCAGTTGACTCACTTCAGTTAGCTCGGGTCAGTTAGCTCACGTCAGTTAGCTCCCGTCAGTTAGCACCGGTCAGTTAGCTCGGGTCAGTTAGTTCCCGTCAATTAACTCGGGTCAGTTGACTCACTTCAGTTAGCACCGGTCAGTTAGCTCGGGTCAGTTAGTTCCCGTCAGTTAGCTCGGGTCAGTTGACTCACTTCAGTTAGCTCGGGTCAGTTAGCTCACGTCAGTTAGCTCCCGTCAGTTAGCACCGGTCAGTTAGCTCCCGTCAGTTAGCTCGGGTCAGTTAGCTCGGGTCAGTTGACTCACTTCAGTTAGCTCGGGTCAGTTAGCTCACGTCAGTTAGCTCCCGTCAGTTAGCACCGGTCAGTTAGCTCCCGTCAGTTAGCACCGGTCAGTTAGCTCGGGTCAGTTAGTTCCCGTCAGTTAGCTCGGGTCAGTTGACTCACTTCAGTTAGCTCGGGTCAGTTAGCACCGGTCAGTTAGCTCCCGTCAGTTAGCTCGGGTCAGTTAGCTCGGGTCAGTTGACTCACTTCAGTTAGCTCGGGTCAGTTGACTCACTTCAGTTAGCTCGGGTCAGTTAGCTCCCGTCAGTTGGCTCACCTCCTCCTACAGCTCCACTATACCCTGATATTCCCCAAGAAGACCCCCCTGAGTATGATACCACGCCTCCCAGAGCACTAAGATCGACCCGAGGTACTGCAGGCCTCGGATGGTCTAAGAAATTGGGAGGACTTTTGTCCCCAACTAGTCCTCCAGCCGTTAACATAAAAGTAGCAGATGAGTATCCTATGATACAAGTAGCTAATCCAAACACGGATGAAGGCCAACCACCAACAATCCTTGTTTATAGAACTTGGAACATGAATGATGTTAAAAAAGCCTTAGAGGGCATAACTCCACACAAAGAAGATGTCACCCAATTTGTAATTGACATGGAAAATGTGTGAAAATCCTATCATCTAAATGGACAAGAAGTCCCACAAATCTGGATGTGTGCTCTGGGACCAGATTGGCATAATGTTGGAGGAGATTGTGCTCTGAACACAGCAGGTGATGCTCCTCTTCCACGGGACAGACAACAAATGGCAGTAGGAGTAAACGGTCTGGCAACCAGAGCCACAGCCAGGTTTAGACAAAAAGCAAATTACACTGAAATAGGCAGAGCAAGACAAAAAGACGATGAAACTTTTGATGACTATAGACACCGCATGACTACAGTGTTTAAAGTCCATTCGGGACTGACTGACGACAATAATGACCAAGGAGCTTACAGACAACAGTTGAAAAATGCTTTACATGCGGGCTCAAAAGACGCAGTCAGAAGCTGGGTGCAGAAGCACTACATCGGACTGTCTACCCTTGATGAGTACATTAATCATGCTTTGCACGCAGAAAAGGTTGCTAAAGAAAAAGACAGTAGGAACGTTTTTTAGTGAGGTAGAGACTGAAGAAGTGTTTTACCATGACCAGAATAGAGGTAAAGAGAAAAGCAGAACTAACCCAGGAAGACATCTTTGCCTTAAAAGGTTCAGGGCTACCTTATTACTACTATTCTTTAGATGTCCTGCATTAATGACAGAGGGAAGACAAGTTATTTCCAAAGACAAAATGGAGGAAGGAAATTTGCATGTCACTCTATGGTTCAAAATCACTGTATGAAGCAAAATTAGACAGAGCGACACCTGTTAAAATCACAATAGATTACATTTATTCGGATGCAGAAAATAATGCCGTTGCAGGTGTAATCATACCAGATAACTTAAAACCACTGAACAGGATGTGGCTTCCATCCCATATTTCACTGTACAAAAATGAAAACTTGCAGTGGAAAGACCTGGGGAAGCTGGTTCAGCAAGCCAAAGCAGCAACTGACTGGACAGCGACCTCCGTCAACACATGGACAAGCGCGTCCGCAGGCCTGACTAAAAAAGCATTGTTTTGGTCAGTCCAAGTCCAAAAAGGCGTGCACCTCCGTGGTGCTAGTGTAAGAAAATGACATGTGTTTTTTACTCAGGAAGAAGAAAAGCTAATTCAAAGTGTTCCTGACTCATTATGGTCCAAGGGACCAACAGATGTAGGGCTAGTTAAAGGAGCATTACCTGTCCAGATTAGAGCTAAGACAGAATACCGTCCTTGTGTGAAACAATATCCACTGAAAGCAGATGCACGTGAAGGCATTAAACCAGTGATCGAAGATCTGATAGCTGCAGGAGTCATTATAAAGTGTGACGATTCACCATGCAATACACCAATATTTCCAGTAAAAAAACAAGCACCCTCAGTGGGTTGGCGAATGGTACAAGATCTGCAGGCTGTAAATAATGCTGTAATACAAAGAGCACCTTGTGTGCCTGATCCGCACACCCTTTTGAACTCATTAAGACCAGATGCTGAAGTCTTTACTGTAGTTGACATCAGCAATGCATTCTTTTCAGTCTCAGTGGACAAAGATAGTCAGTTTTGGTTTGCTTTTACTTACGGAGGTCAACGTTATACATATACCAGATTGCCCCAAGGATATTGTGAAGGTCCCACAATATACTCACAAGTGATGAGTGCTAGCATGGCTAAGTTCCAACCCCCAGGAAACAGTCAAGTTTTGTTGTATGTAGATGACATACTTTTAGCTTCTCCAGACGAAGACATCTGTAAAAAAGACTCCATAGCACTGTTGACACATTTAGCTGAGCAAGGCCACAAAGCAAGTAAAAATAAGTTGCAACTGTGCAAAACACAAATAAAATATTTAGGTCATAATCTTAGCTCAGGAGGAAGAACAATAATTGAAGACAGAAAGACAGCAATCTTAAAGGCTTCAAAACCACACACAAAAATAATAAATAATGTTGCTTTTGAACTACTGCAGGTGTTGGGTACCTAATTATGCTGAAATAACTGCTCCACTCCAGAAATTAATGTATGATGAAAACATTAAAATGACTACTGCATTGAAATGGACAGAAGAGGCAGAAAATGCGTTCTGTACTTTAAAACAAACTCTCGCTTTAGCATTACCTGACTACAGCAAAACATTTGTGCAAATGGTAGACTGCAAAGGGAAATTTATGACTTCTGTTTTGACACAGCAGCATGGCGATAAGATGAAACCTATAGCCTATTTCTCCTCTAAATTAGACAGCGTAGCATGTGCCCAGCCACACTGTGTTAGAGCGGTGGTGGCTGCTTCTATGGCAGTAGAAACTAGCGCTGCTGCTGCAGACAAACATGACTTTTCTGTCTCCAGCGAGACATCTGTCATGTATGGCTGTGTTGCTTTCACAATCTCATTTAACTATTGAGCGATGCACAACCCTCAATCCAGCCACACTTCTGCCACTTCCTGATGATGGACATGCACGTGACTGCCAGGAACTTGCTGAACAAACGGCAGAAAGCAGACCTGATCTTACTGATCAACCTTTAACAACAGGAGAAACAATTTATGTTGATGGCTCTTCAAAAAAAAAAAAATGAACTAGGAAAAACACAAACAGGTTATGCTGTAGTGACCAAAGATAAGATATTAAAAGCGGAACAATTACCCTCACACTGCTCTGCCCAAGCTGCAGAGATAGTGGCTCTAACAGAGGCATGTAAATGAATGAAGAATAAAGACGCTACTATCTATACAGATAGCCAGTATGCCTTTGCTACAGTCCATACTTTTGCACAGTATTGGCAAAATAGAGGAATGATCACATCCACAGAGAAACCAGTAACACATGCAAACATCCTATCTAACCTACTCAAGGCAGTAAAGTTACCAAAACACCTCGCAGTTTGTAAATGTGCAGCTCATACCTCAGGGACAGATCAAGCATCACTAGGGAATGCATTTGCAGACAAAACAGCTAAACAAGCAGCCGAGGGACAGATAAAAGTGCTTATGCTGACCTCGGACACTGATATGACTGATACAACACTCCAAGACATGCAACAACAAGCACCACAGAAAGAAAAAGACTTAAAACACGGAGCACAACTACAGAATGACATCTATGTATGACCAGAGAAAAAACCAATCCTTCCACACAACCTGTACAAATGGGCTGCAATATTGAGCCATGGTGTTACACATGTCTCAACAGGAGGGATGGTATGGATTTAACTCCTATTCAAAACATTTTTATAGAGCATGTTTGACCTGTGCTAAGCACAATCCTCAGGGAAACTTAAGACCTAGGAGAGGGCGTTTCCCTTCACCACAGTATCCGTTTCAAGCAATACATATGGATTTTATAGAGTTAAATCAGAGTGAAGGGAAAAAGTATTGTCTGGTCATAATAGATGCCTTCTCTAAATGGGTAGAGCTGTTTCCAACCAAACACCCAGACGCAGTAACAGCGGCAAGAGCGTTATGTAAAGACATAATACCCCGTTATGGCACTCCGGAAAAACTTTACAGTGATAAAGGAGCACATTTTGTAAACCAATCGATCAAGAAGATAGGAATAATGTTTCACATCAATCTAAAAAACCACTGCGCATATCATCCTCAAAGTGCAGGATTAGTGGAACGCATGAATGGCACTATAAAAAACGGTTAAAGAAATGCATTGAAGAAACAAGGAGACCTTGGACTCAGTGCATAGATTTAGTGAAAATGTATATAAATATCACAGCAACTTCAGGCTTAACTCCATATGAAACGCTGTTTGGTAGACCATACAGGCTGCCGCAGTTTAAAAATCAATGGGAGCTGAGTGAAGAAACCAACCTAGCAGACTATATGAGAAAAATGTTAGAAAAACAAAAAGGAAAACAAGCTGATGAACATCCTTCTGTTTCTCAACAGGAGATCCAGTTAGTGGGACCAGGCGATTGGGTGCTGATACGAAGCATTAAGAGAAAACATTGGCACTCTCTCAAGTGGGAAGGGCCTTATCAGGTATTGTTGAACACTCCCACAGCCATAAAAATAGCTGAAAGATCCACGTGGGTACATCTTACTCACTGCAAAAAGGTCATCTCCTCCGACAGTTCCACATAGAAAGGTGACTCACAGTCTGATGATAGGGTGGACTCAGGTGTGTAGAACCTGAGGCCACCTGAAAGTCAGTGAAGTATTTCCAAGACACCAGACTCATTAGAGGACACTCTCGGGGAAGATGGCGACTAGATGGATAAGCGATGCCATTAGGTGCTGGGGAGTGACAATCGTATTCATATTAATTTTTCTTTTTACTTGGTACTCATGGGAAGCTCCTGGGACTTCCCTAAATAGCACTCATGTTCCGCCCACTTCATCCCAAGGTGTCACCCAACCACATGCTAGAGTAAAACGCAGAGTAGGCTATTACCACACAAATGACCAGTACAATGCCCAGCGAGTGGAGGCAGAAACGCTCCTCATCCTGGCGCTCTAATATCGACCCTACGTAAAACGTAGACCGAATCAATTACATCCATTACAACGTACAGAAATTGGGCAACTGGACACAGAGTGGGTTTGAGGCTGTTCATGGACGGCTTTCCTCCACATCACTGATGCCATTCCAGACCCGCATAGCTCTTGACATGCTGCTTGCAGAGAAAGGAGGTGTGTGTGCTATGTTCAGAGAGCAATGCTGCACCTTCATTCCTAACAACACTGCAGCGGATGGCAGTCTCACCAAGGCCATAGACGGGTTGAAAACTGGTAAGATGAAAGATCAATCTGGTGTAGACGCCACTATGTGGGACTCTTGGTTCGATGTTTTTGGGAAATACCGAACCTTGCTGTCCTCAATTCTAATATCTCTAGCAGTCTTTGCTGCAATATTGACCTTATGTGGATGTTGTTGTATTCCGTGCCTGCGTTCTTTGTCTACTCGTCTCATCACCTATGGAGGACCGCTTTACCCAGATGTATCCGCTCCTGCAACAAAACCGAGATAACGATGAAGACACAGATGAAGAATCAGACCATTGGCCTGATTTGTTCCCTGATCCAGGTGACTATGAGTCGCCCTGTAAGTAACCTAACACACACTCTGAGTGTAAACATTTGGACAGACTCATAAAAATGATCTTGCAGTTGAAAATCTAGCGAAGAGACTGATTGAGTGATATGAGAATTTGAGAACAAAATGTGATAAACAGGAGGGAAATGTTAGAATAAAGATGTACATAAGTTATCCCATTTATGTTTTGTTCTTAGTAGCCTTTAAAGTGCACAGCAATGCTGTGTGTGTATATGTGTGTTATTAAACTTGTGTCTGTGAGATTAACAGGAATGCACCCTGCCATCCTATGACCGGCAGGGCAGGCTGACACCGAACCAGATGGTCTCATGAGTTGTGTCTGCTCCAAGGCCGCTCTCACGAGATAGACCTGACAACACCACTTTGTTTCTTTTCTTATGTAGCAGTGTACACTTCCCCACCCCTTAGAAAACTACGTAACAGGGAATCTCCTAAACTGAATAAAAGAGAGGAGGCTGCATGGATGCACTTCAGAGTGAGAAGGAGATGTAACTGAATGCATCTATGCTTACTCTCCTTGAGTAAAACTTAAGTTAATGCCTTTGTCTTTCTTTCCTTGTATATGATTTAAATGTTCTGGGTGTCTTGAACCTGACAGTTAGCTCCCGTCGGTTAGCACCGGTCAGTTAGTTCCCGTCAATTAGCTCACGTCAGTTAGCTCACGTCAGTCAATTCCCGTCAGTTAGCTCGGGTCAGTTGGCTCACTTCAGTTAGCTCCCGTCAGTTAGCTCACGTCAGTTAGCTCGGGTCAGTTGGCTCACTTCAGTTAGCTCCCGTCAGTTAGCTCCCATCGGTTAGCACCGGTCAGTTAGTTCCCGTCAATTAGCTCCCGTCAGTTAGCTCCCATCGGTTAGCACCGGTCAGTTAGTTCCCGTCAATTAGCTCACGTCAGTTAGCTCACGTCAGTTAGCTCACGTCAGTCAATTCCCGTCAGTTAGCTCGGGTCAGTTGGCTCACTTCAGTTAGCTCCCGTCAGTTAGCTCCCGTCAGTTAGCTCCCATCGGTTAGCACCGGTCAGTTAGTTCCCGTCAATTAGCTCACGTCAGTTAGCTCCCATCGGTTAGCACCGGTCAGTTAGTTCCCGTCAATTAGCTCACGTCAGTTAGCTCACGTCAGTTAGCTCACGTCAGTTAGCTCACGTCAGTCAATTCCCGTCAGTTAGCTCGGGTCAGTTGGCTCACTTCAGTTAGCTCCCGTCAGTTAGCTCACGTCAGTTAGCTCCCGTCAGTTAGCTCCCATCGGTTAGCACCGGTCAGTTAGTTCCCGTCAATTAGCTCACGTCAGTTAGCTCCCATCGGTTAGCACCGGTCAGTTAGTTCCCGTCAATTAGCTCACGTCAGTTAGCTCACGTCAGTTAGCTCACGTCAGTCAATTCCCGTCAGTTAGCTCGGGTCAGTTGGCTCACTTCAGTTAGCTCCCGTCAGTTAGCTCACGTCAGTTAGCTCGGGTCAGTTGGCTCACTTCAGTTAGCTCCCGTCAGTTAGCTCCCATCGGTTAGCACCGGTCAGTTAGTTCCCGTCAATTAGCTCACGTCAGTTAGCTCACGTCAGTTAGCACCGGTCAGTTAGTTCCCGTCAATTAGCTCACGTCAGTTAGCTCACGTCAGTCAGTTCCCGTCAGTTAGCTCGGGTCAGTTGGCTCACTTCAGTTAGCTCACGTCAGTTAGCTCACGTCAGTTAGCTCGGGTCAGTTAGCTCGGGTCAGCTGGCTCACTTCAGTTAGCTCCCGTCAGTTGGCTCACTTCAGTTAGCTCCCGTCAGTTAGCACCCGTCAGTTAGCTCCCGTCAATTAGCACCCGTCAGTTAGCTCCCGTCAATTAGCTTGGGTCAGTTAGCTCACGTCAGTTAGCTTGGGTCAGTTAGCTCACGTCAGTCAGCTCCCGTCAGTTAGCACCAGTCAGTTAGCTTGGGTCAGTTAGCTCCCATCAGTTAGCTCGGGTCAGTTGGCTCACTTCAGTTAGCTCACGTCAGTTAGCACCAGTCAGTTAGCTTGGGTCAGTTAGCTCCCATCAGTTAGCTCGGGTCAGTTGGCTCCCTTCAGTTAGCTCCCGTCAGTTACTTCTGGTCAGTTAGCTCACGTCAGTTAGCTCCCGTCAGTTAGTTCGGGTCAGTTAGCACCGGTCAGTTAGCTCCCGTCAGTTAGCTCCCGTCAGTTAGCTCCCGTCAGTTAGCACCCGTCAGTTAGCTCCCGTCAATTAGCTTGGGTCAGTTAGTTCCCGTCAGTTGGCTCCCTTCAGTTAGCTCCCGTCAGTTACTTCTGGTCAGTTAGCTCACGTCAGTTAGCTCCCGTCAGTTAGTTCGGGTCAGTTAGCACCGGTCAGTTAGCTCCGGTCAGTTAGCTCCCGTCAGTTAGCACCCGTCAGTTAGCACCCGTCAATTAGCTTGGGTCAGTTAGTTCCCGTCAGTTGGCTCACTTCAGTTAGCTCCCGTCAGTTAGCACCCGTCAGTTAGCACCCGTCAATTAGCTTGGGTCAGTTAGTTCGGGTCAGTTGGCTCACTTCAGTTAGTTCCCGTCAGTTAGCTCCCGTCAGTTAGCTTGGGTCAGTTAGCTTGGGTCAGTTAGTTCCCATCAGTTAGCTCACGTCAGTTAGCTCACGTCAGTTACTTCTGGTCAGTTAGTTCCCGTCAGTTAGCTCCCGTCAGTTAGCTCCCGTCAGTTAGCTCCCGTCAGTCAGTTCCCGTTAGCACCGGTCAGTTAGCTTGGGTCAGTTAGCTCGGGTCAGTTGGCTCACTTCAGTTAGTTCCCGTCAGTTAGTTCCCGTCAGTTAGCTCGGGTCAGTTGGCTCACGTCAGTTAGCTCCCGTCAGTTAGCTTGGGTCAGTTAGCTCCCGTCAGTTAGCTCGGGTCAGTTGGCTCACTTCAGTTAGCTCACGTCAGTTACTTCTTGTCAGTTAGCTCACATCAGTTAGCTCCGGTCAGTTAGCACCAGTCGGTTAGCACCAGTCAATTACCTTGGGTCAGTTAGTTCGGGTCAGTTGGCTCACTTCAGTTAGCTCCCGTCAGTTAGCTCTGGTCAGTTAGCTTCGGTCAGTTAGTTCCCGTCAATTAGCTCGGGTCAGTTAGCTCACGTCAGTTAGTTCACGTCAGTTAGCTCACGTCAGTCAGTTCCCGTCAGTCAGTTCCAGTCAGTCAGTTCCCGTCAGTTAGCACCGGTCAGTTAGCTCCCGTCAGTTAGCTCGGGTCAGTTGGCTCACTTCAGTCAGTTCCTGTCAGTTAGCTCCCGTCAGTTGGCTCACTTCAGTCAGTTCCCGTCAGTTAGCTCCCGTCAGTTAGTTCGGGTCAGTTAGTTCCCGTCAGTTAGTTCGGGTCAGTTAGCTCACGTCAGTTAGCTCGGGTCAGTTGGCTCACTTCAGTCAGTTCCTGTCAGTTAGCTCACTTCAGTCAGTTCCCGTCAGTTAGCTCCCGTCAGTTAGTTCCCGTCAGTTAGTTCGGGTCAGTTAGCTCACGTCAGTCAGTTCCCGTCAGTTAGCTCACGTCAGTTAGTTCGGGTTAGTTAGCTCCGGTCAGTTAGCTCACGTCAGTCAGTTCCCGTCAGTTAGCTTCTAACTTCTAAGTCCTGAGCTAGCCGCCGGCTAGCAGCACTCAGCTAACTTGCTGTTATTCAGGGAGTTTCACAGTGGAGCGGATTCTTTAAATAACCGTCGGGTCCCGGTCCCGGTCGGGTCCCGGTCCCGGTCCCGGCACCGCTCAGCTCAGCTCACACCAAACCGCACAAAAAGTTTAACCCGGGTTTTGAAACCCGGCAGCTAACAGAGCGATGCTAACTAAAGCTAACCTCTAACCGAACAGGAACTTTGTTGTTTCTCTGGTCGGAACATGAAAAGAGCTCAAAGTTCAGCGGGTTAATCTGCTCCACCTGACCGCAGACCAGACCGCGACACAGGAAGTCACCTGTTACACCTGTTACACCTGCTCCTTCAGACGCGTCGCTTTACCTCAAGTTCACCCGTCTGATGGTGTTTAATGTCCGGACGGCAGAAGAAAGTTCAGCATGTTTACCTGAGAGGACGGGCCGCGTCCCAATACTGAGAACACTCCCCTCCTTCCCTACACACACTTCCTCCTCCTCCTCCTCCTCCTCCTCCTCCTCCTCCTCCTCCTCCGCAGACCGGAGTCTCCGCAGTCAGAGCTCTGCAGGTGACAGGTGAGGCTGTGCCACTGATATTATAATGGCTTCATGTGTTAACTTTAATTTTACATTGCATTACTTACATCACTATATAATTATAATATTCCTACTATATTGTTATTGTACTTCTATATTATTATATTAGGCTTTATCACAGTATTCTCTTCTATTTCTGTTATATATACTGTACAGTGTGTGTGAGTAACATATACTATATTATATATAACACTATATATACTTCATATTATGTATGCTGTGCTTATTATTCGCTGCTTATACGGTATATAGTTCACACATCATGGCTGCTGAGATCAATAAAGTCCGATCGGATCTTATAAAGTGTTTGGAATCAATCACTTTCAGGCGTTTGCAACGGTTCACGTTGACTTCAGCACAGAAGAATAAAGGTTTACACAGCTGCGTTCGTATATGGACGACTGTGTCTGTGACGGGAAGCCGTGAGCAGAAATCTTTATTTGTTTGTACATTTTTCTTTTCCAACATCGAACAGCAGAAAGAGTTCAGAGTGAAAAAAGTACAAATGACAAAAGAGTCCAAAAAGATAGAAAATGATTTTTACACAAAGTTCAGACTGTACAAGAAACTCCAACTGTACAGAGTGCACCTGAACGCATCACGGCAGAAACAGCTGTGATGTCACTCTGACAGACTGTCCACACAGCTGGACAACAGCTGGTCCTGGACCTGAAGGGGGACACAGACCAAATACCGGTACTGCTACACAAGTATGGTACTGTACTGGAATACTGTCAGGGTCGTGTCCTCGGACTGGAGGAAGAGTTTATGTTCTGATGAATCAGGAGTTTTCTGATCCTTTCAGACTAAGTTTGGTTTTTTTACACTTTATTAAATTAAAATGAGAAGAATTTAATATTCCTCACCAGACGAAAATACCTGGCACCAGACTGTGACATGTGAGACACAACTTACATGAAGTATAACTGAACAGTTACATGGATAAATATACTTTTTTAAATACTCAGAAATTTGTACAGAGTTTGGTTGGTGGCTGGTGGGTTTCTGCTGGAGGCCTTGAGTGTTTCTAGAATCGTGGCTACAGCCCTGAGTATCCATAGTACTCCGCAGTACTCCACAGTACTCTAGAGTACTCCACAGTACTCCACAGTACTCCAGAGTGCTCCGCAGTACTCCAGAGTACTCTAGAGTACTCCACCGTGCTCCACAGTACTCCAGAGTGCTCCGCAGTACTCCGCAGTACTCCAGAGTACTCCACAGTACTCTAGAGTACTCCACAGTACTCCACAGTACTCCAGAGTGCTCCGCAGTACTCCAGAGTACTCTAGAGTACTCCACCGTGCTCCACAGTACTCCAGAGTGCTCCGCAGTACTCCGCAGTACTCCAGAGTACTCCACAGTACTCCAGAGTACTCCACAGTACTCCACAGTACTCCGCAGTACTCCGCAGTACTCCAGAGTGCTCCAGAGTACTCCAGAGTGCTCCGCAGTACTCCAGAGTGCTCCGCAGTACTCCACAGTGCTCCAGAGTGCTCCGCAGTACTCCACAGTGCTCCAGAGTGCTCCACAGTACTCCAGAGTACTCCACAGTACTCCAGAGTGCTCCACAGTACTCCGCAGTACTCCAGAGTACTCCAGAGTGCGCCAGAGTGCTCCACAGTACTCCGCAGTGCTCCACAGTACTCCACAGTACTCCGCAGTACTCCAGAGTACTCCAGAGTGCTCCAGAGTGCTCCACAGTACTCCGCAGTGCTCCACAGTACTCCACAGTACTCCAGAGTGCTCCAGAGTGCTCCACAGTACTCCAGAGTGCTCCGCAGTACTCCAGAGTACTCCACAGTACTCCACAGTACTCCAGAGTGCTCCAGAGTGCTCCACAGTACTCCGCAGTACTCCAGAGTGCTCCAGAGTGCTCCACAGTACTCCAGAGTGCTCCACAGTACTCCACAGTACTCCAGAGTGCTCCAGAGTACTCCACAGTACTCCAGAGTGCTCCAGAGTACTCCACAGTACTCCACAGTACTCCGCAGTACTCCGCAGTACTCCAGAGTGCTCCAGAGTGCTCCACAGTACTCCGCAGTACTCCAGAGTACTCCAGAGTGCTCAGAACTAAGAGTCCCTGCAGAGTATTACACACTAGCACTGCAGCACTGCAGCGCTCAGACTGGACAGTGGACACACAGCCATTAAACACGGGTTTATAGAGAGACCAGTTAGAAGAAGTGCATGCTGGGACTCCTCCTGCTCCGCTGAAGCTGCGGTCACATGACAGCTGGTGCAGCCAATCAGAAATCACAGGATGTTCAAGTTAATGACATCATTCAGCAGCAGCACATGTTAACGGAGTCCCTGTATTGATCTGTCAATCAATCTGAGAGTGACAGCAGTGTCCAATCCTGTGGTTTGATCTTTGGAGGTAGGCGGGGCTTATGTTGCTTAACATTTGTGCTTTTAATCAGTGTCGCTACAGAGGAGGCAGACAGACAGGTGGAGGCAGACAGACAGGCAGACAGGTGGAGGCAGGCAGACAGGCAGACAGGTGGAGGCAGACAGACAGGCAGGCAGACAGACAGGTGGAGGCAGACAGACAGGCAGACAGACAGACAGACAGGTGGAGGCAGACAGACAGGCAGACAGACAGGCAGACAGACAGGCAGGCAGACAGACAGGTGGAGGCAGACAGACAGGCAGACAGACAGGTGGAGGCAGACAGACAGGCAGACAGACAGACAGACAGGTGGAGGCAGACAGACAGGCAGACAGGTGGAGGCAGGCAGACAGGCAGACAGGTGGAGGCAGGCAGACAGGCAGGCAGACAGACAGGTGGAGGCAGACAGACAGGCAGACAGACAGACAGACAGGTGGAGGCAGACAGGCAGACAGACAGGCAGACAGACAGGTGGAGGCAGACAGGCAGACAGACAGACAGACAGACAGGTGGAGGCAGACAGGCAGACAGGCAGACAGGCAGACAGACAGACAGGCAGACAGACAGGCAGACAGGTGGAGGCAGACAGACAGACAGGCAGACAGACAGACAGACAGACAGGCAGACAGACAGGTGGAGGCAGACAGACAGACAGGCAGACAGGCAGACAGACAGGTGGAGGCAGACAGACAGACAGACAGACAGGCAGACAGACAGACAGACAGGTGGAGGCAGACAGACAGACAGGCAGACAGACAGACAGACAGAGAGGCAGACAGACAGACAGGCAGACAGACAGGCAGACAGAGAGACAGACAGACAGGCAGACAGACAGAGAGGTGGAGGCAGACAGACAGACAGGCAGACAGACAGACAGGTCACTAGCAGGAGGGGGCACTGTGACTTTACATCTTTCAGACTTCATTCAGAGTTGAACTCTGTTTCTTCTTCATGTGTCTGAAGTGACTGCGTGTGTCATGTGACCGCGGCTTCCTGTTGGAGCAGACTGGAGGTCAGCCTGGTTTCCGACCTGAAGAAGAACTCAGATCAGCCTGTGACGACACAGAGGCCTCTGGGTGTCAACAGACAAACGTCTTATTGAACAATAATCATGTTGATCAGAATCAGACGTCCATAAAACACTGACTTCACATGTTGTCAAAAAGTTGCATTTTGTTCGCGTTGAGTTCACCGACATTTTTATAAAAGTGTGAAGCTCGGTACAAAAACAGGCTCCATTCAGTCAATCAATAAACCAATCAATCAACACTGTGACATCATCGTCTGATTGTCGCTGCAAATGATTTTCATCCTGAAGTTGAAAAGCTTCGATCCTCTTATTGCTCTCAGACTGGATCTGGATCCTGACTCAAAGTCCAGCAGAGACTGAAGTCCTCAACGGACCGACTGAGGAAGTTCCTCCTGTAGACACGTTCTCCTGTTTTCATCATGTTCTCCTGATGTTCTCATCATGTTCTCCTGATGTTCTCATCATGTTCTCCTGATGTTCTCAACCTGTTCTCCTGATGTTCTCATCATGTTCTCCTGATGTTCTCATCATGTTCTCCTGATGTTCTCATCCTGTTCTCATCATGTTCTCCTGATGTTCTCATCATGTTCTCCTGATGTTCTCATCCTGTTCTCATCCTGTTATCATCCTGTTCTCATCCTGTTCTCATCCTGTTCTCATCATGTTCTCCTGATGTTCTCCTGATGTTCTCATCCTGTTATCATCCTGTTCTCATCATGTTCTCATCCTGTTCTCATCATGTTCTCATCCTGTTATCATCCTGTTCTCATGATGTTCTCATGATGTTCTCATCCTGTTCTCATCATGTTCTCATCCTGTTATCATCCTGTTCTCATGATGTTCTCATGATGTTCTCATCATGTTCTCATCCTGTTCTCATCCTGTTCTCATGATGTTCTCATCCTGTTCTCATCCTGTTCTCATCCTGTTCTCATCCTGTTCTCCTGATGTTCTCCTGATGTTCTCATCATGTTCTCATCATGTTCTCCTGATGGTCTCATCCTGTTCTCATCCTGTTATCATCCTGTTCTCATCCTGTTCTCATCATGTTCTCCTGATGTTCTCCTGATGTTCTCATCCTGTTCTCATGATGTTCTCATCCTGTTATCATCCTGTTATCATCCTGTTCTCATCCTGTTCTCATGATGTTCTCATCCTGTTATCATCCTGTTATCATCCTGTTCTCATCATGTTCTCATCATGTTCTCCTGATGTTCTCATCATGTTCTCCTGATGTTCTCCTGATGTTCTCATCCTGTTCTCATGATGTTCTCATCCTGTTATCATCCTGTTCTCATCCTGTTCTCATGATGTTCTCATCCTGTTATCATCCTGTTCTCATGATGTTCTCATCATGTTCTCCTGATGTTCTCATCATGTTCTCAATATGTTCTCATCCTGTTCTCATGATGTTCTCATCATGTTCTCATCCTGTTCTCATCCTGTTCTCATCATGTTCTCATCCTGTTCTCCTGATGTTCTCATCCTGTTCTCCTGATGTTCTCATGATGTTCTCATCCTGTTCTCATCATGTTCTCATCCTGTTCTCCTGATGTTCTCCTGATGTTCTCCTGATGTTCTCATCCTGTTCTCATGATGAGAACATGATGTTCTCCTGATGTTCTCATCCTGTTCTCATGATGTTCTCATCCTGTTCTCATGATGAGAACATGATGTTCTCCTGATGTTCTCATCCTGTTCTCATCCTGTTCTCCTGATGTTCTCCTGATGTTCTCCTGATGTTCTCATCCTGTTCTCATGATGTTCTCCTGATGTTCTCATCCTGTTCTCATGATGTTCTCCTGATGTTCTCATCCTGTTCTCCTGATGTTCTCCTGATGTTCTCCTGATGTTCTCATCCTGTTCTCATCCTGTTCTCATGATGTTCTCCTGATGTTCTCATCCTGTATCACAGCATCAGGAGCCTCTTTCATAAAACCGGATTATAGTGATTTGTACTTTTATTGCCACGTCTTGTCGTTTGTTTGCTGTTTTTATATTTCGGTTCCTGGAATAAATAACAGCTGGTGGTAAATCCCTCGTCAGTGTGTGTGTTTGTCATTTGCGTCTAATAAACTCAGCGCTCTGTTCCTGCCGCGAGTTCATCGCAGCCTCCGCCTGGTCTGCTTAACAAAGCAAACGCGGTGGAGAAGCCGCGGTGTAACTCGAGCGCTGCCTTCGTATATTATATAAATATGTATCTCTGTCGATTTCTGTCACTTCTGTGAAGTATTTATTCAGTGTTTTGTCGTTTTGCACCGATTTAATACAAAATAAATGAATAAACACAGAACAGACCTTGAAAGACGTGAATGTCGAAACGAGAGTCTGAGTTTATTAAAGAAATTTTACAGGTGAATGTTGCACCTGTACAGACTCTGAGACAGGTATACCAAGAGACTGTTTTATAACGGAGACTCCTGATGCTGCTCACAGTCTCAGAGACAGGAACTTGTCTTACTGGTGTTACTGGTTCTTCACTGGGTGAAAGGAAGGAGGAAGCTTCTGGTTACATGAGAAGGAGTCATAGATGTGACCAACCTGTCTGTTCTCATGTTCATGTCTCTGTATTTGTCATAGATTTATCAACCTGCAGCGGCTGCTTAACGTTTAGTGCAGAGATGTCGAGTCCAAACTGTAAGAATACCTGAAGAATCTCACCTGCTGGTTTCTGTCTGGACTCACCTGAGGGATCAAACAGGTCACCTGATCTAAGCAGTTTAAACTTTATCAAAAGTTCATCTTCCGGACAAACTGCTGGTCGGTTGGACTGAGCTGGTGATGACAGCTGGTGATGTCAGCTGGTGCAACAGTTTCATCATCACTTTTATCAAAAGTTCATATAAAAACTGGTCCTGATTGTCTGAGCAGAGTCTGACAGATTAAAGACGAAGACGTCGTCGTAGAAAACTTCCAGTTCAGTCTAACCCTTATCCAGAAACAGGTTCAGACTTCAGTGTCACTGAATCCATTTCATCAGAGCTGAGCAGCGTCTGACGCTGGTCGCTGGTCGAGAGGGCGGTCAGCTGACGTGTGTTAACCCATTCAGACACACCTCCGACATGGGTTTGATTGGGGGGGGGGGTCTGAGTTCATCCAGAGACGCCACCCTGAGGTCAGACTGCAACAGGACGGTGACATCATCATCCTGTGTGTGACATCATGGGGGGTGGGGTTTCAGGTGAAGTAAGAGAGAAGTGGGTTCTGAGGAGCTGCTGGTGTAACCTGAAGAGACGACCGACATTTGAACCACTGAGCTGCAGGTCCTGGTGAACAGCAGGAGGCTCCAGCAGAACACAAAGTCCAGAGAGTTGCTGATCCCGGGAAGCCAGCCCGGGATTGGTCTGTGTATCTGTCCGTCAGCATCCTGATTGGTCGGTGAGTCAAACCAGAGTTCCAGGAGACGGCTGATCCACAGTCAGGTCTCTGAGAGGAACTTCCTGTTTCTCAGGAGGGAAGGAATCGTGGTAGAGAGAGCTATCCATAGACCTGCGAGAGAGAGAGAGAGAGAGAGAGAGAGTCAGCTGGTCAGGTGTAGGAGCTCAGGTGTTCTTACAGCAGTGGATCTGTACCTGTACAGATGACCTGACTCCTACCTGCCATGCAGTGGGTGTCCGTGGAACGTGGCTGAATGCGGCAGCATCTGTTTGTGATGCGGTGCAGCGTGATAATGACTCGTCTCCGTCTGATAGGTCGACTGCTGGATGACACCGTGAGTCCTCCGTCTGCCTTGCAGAGCTCCTCCCCCTCCAGCCAGACCTTTGACCCCCCCGTTTACCGCATTTCCTGTGTTGATCTTTCCGTTGGCCTGGTTTTGGTGGGTGGAGCCTATCGTGTTCCTCAGGTACCAGTCCCTCAGACCTGTCAATCACACACACATCAAAGATTTAATTACAAGTTACAGCAGATTTTGGATCAGTTTTAATAATGTGTCAGTTTCTTTTTCTGGCTGCAAATCTTGTCCAGAAAGCGCTGCTTGGATTACAATTCAATCCAAGTGTGTAGATAACCTCGACCCCCATCTACTCTGTCTTAGTGTCCCCATCACTTGTCCACAGCTGATGCATTCAATATGTGCGCTAGAATCTACTACAGTACTTCAACGTCCATTTTTATGCAGATGATACAGTTTCGATACAGACTCGGGTGTTTACAGTGGACTCGGTTGATTACGATGGGCTTGGGTGTTTACGGCGGACCCTGGTGTTTACGGCGGACCCAGTTGTTTATGTTGGACCCGGGTGTTTACGGTAGACTTGGTGTTTTACAGTGGACGCGGTTGATTACGGTGGACCCGGGTGTTTACAGTGGACTTGGTTGATAATGGTGGACTTGGGTGTTTACAGTGGACTTGGTTGATAATGGTGGACTTGGGTGTTTACAGTGGACACGGTTGATTACGGTGGACCCGGGTGTTTACAGTGGACTTGGTTGATAATGGTGGACTTGGGTGTTTACAGTGGACACGGTTGATTACGGTGGACCCGGGTGTTTACAGTGGACTTGGTTGATAATGGTGGACTTGGGTGTTTACAGTGGACACGGTTGATTACGGTGGACCCGGGTTTTTACGGTGGACTCGGGTGTTTACGGTGGGCTTGGGTGTTTACGGTGGACTCGGTTGATTATTGTGGACCCGGGTGTTTACGGTGGACTCGGTTGATTATGGTGGACCAGGGTGTTTTACATCCCCCTTCTTGCCGCTGCCGGTGAGCACCTTTAGTCACAGACTTGTTTTAAATGCAGATAATAAGTACTTGGTGTTCTCCACATCCACCAGTGTCTCTGACTATCCATGCCATTAAAACTTTAAATAGTGCCCTCTTTCTGAGACATACAAATACTGAGGAATTTAAAATTTATATTCAGCTTTGACTCAAAAATTTAAACTCAAACTATGCTTCGTGTATAGAATTAAAGGCTGTCGGTCTTTTTTAGTTTCTGCAAACTGGCCTCAAGATGGATTCTTTCCTTCCCTTTAGAGATTTTTCATGACTCTGGTAATTGTTTTTAGTAACTCTTCCTGTCGCCTGGTCGTGGTTGTCTGGGATATGTATTATTCTTTCTCTTCTTCTTCTCTTTAGTATTCTCTCTTGAAAATCAGATCTTGAGCTCCATGAGACTACCTGATTAAATTAAGTTACTATAATATCCTCAGGTCCCATTAGGATCAGCTTTCTTTTTAAAGTTTGGGTTGGTTATCCACCGGTCTGTTTCTGATCAGGTCAGATTCAAAGTAATTTCTACCACATGTGAAATTAGGATACTGGGAACATTAGGACACTGAATGGAGCCTCCTTAGGGCCCCTGAATGGTTTTTGTGATGGTCAGCAGTTACATAATTGTGTTTTGCTGATTGGCTCCTGGACTGCGTGACGGTTATAATCAGCAGGTGGTCACATAGACCAAATGTTTGTATTTCTTTATCTGCTTCTCAAATTTGAGGCTTCACTACAGAAAATATGTAAACAAACATTAATTTGTCTGCTGGTTAAACTGGTAACAGAGTTTGGTTGTTCCAGCCATGCTGTCAGGATATGTGCAGCCCACATTTCAAGATAAAGGCACTGTAGAGAGCTCTACAGGTTTATTTATTAAACAGCACCAAACGATCAGTGTTGTATAAAAGAATTTGCAAGGGTTATCCTGGTTTTACCTCCTACTTCAGTCTGCTGTTGATTTGTCCACAGACCAAACTACCACAGACAGACACAGACAACTGCATCGGTGTGTTTTTAGGTCATGTGGTTTGTTGCTGTTCTGTTCTTGATGTCTGTCCTCAATGAACTGCCTCGTCTTTATTTTTTTCTGTGCAGTATCAACAAACTTCACATGCAATCCAAGTAAGTTTCATTCTGTTCGACTCCCACCAGGTGGCGTCACATCCCGTCTGTAGTTAGACAGCAGCGCTGCAGACACACAGACGGTTTCTGCTGCAGTGACCCAGTTTCATCTCCACGTCATTAAAGATTCATCAGATTTTATCTTCAACGATTCAGATTTAAAAACATCATCAGATCAGAGCAGACCCGCTGAAGATTAAATCTGTCCACTGACGGAGCATCAGGGCGTGTGAGGGGTGCTGCACCCAGGTCTGGGGCCTGAGAGGGCCCAGGTCTGGGTGCAGGTCCACTTAGGCCCAGTTTGGAGTTTGTGAACAATACAAAAATGTACAAAACTGCAGTAAAGTTAAGGTTGATAATGGGTTATGGTTAAGGTTAGCATAATTATACTTCAATATTCAATGCACGCTAAGTGACCCACCCACGATGTTACACAGCAAACAGGTGCTGATGCGTCTGAAAGACATGAGGATCATCCAGCAGTGACTTCTACCTTCAGTGAGATGAGACTTCCTGTCTCGGCTGTGACTGCAGAGCCTCAGCTAAGATTATCCACCGACAAGGAACCTGGAGCAGACTGGACTTTGCAGACAGGTGAGTACAACAACAAACTCACTGATGGTCGCAACTCACTCTCAAGGAGACAACGTCAACAACCAGACTTGCAGAGCAACGAGATAGTGTGTGTAATATCATGTGTGTTTTACACATTAACGACTGTGACATCGGATAAAATCCAGTGATCCATGAGAAGCAGACTACTGCCCACAGAACTGACTGATGGTTTTAGTGGTCAAATACTCATCTAGTTGAGTGGAGGACTGATGTTTCACAGCAGACTCAGGTGTTTACGGCGGACTCAGGTGTTTACGGCGGACTCAGGTCTTTACGGCGGACTCAGGTGTTTACGGCGGACTCAGGTGTTTACGGCGGACTCAGGTCTTTACGGCGGACTCAGGTGTTTATGGCGGACTCAGGTGTTTATGGCGGACTCAGGTGTTTATGGCGGACTCAGGTGTTTACGGCGGACTCAGGTGTTTATGGCGGACTCTGTGTTTATGGCGGACAGGTGTTTATAGCGGACTCAGGTGTTATGGCGGACTCAGGTGTTTATGGCGGACTCAGGTGTTTATGGCGGACTCTGTGTTTATGGCGGACTCAGGTGTTTATGGCGGACTCTGTGTTTATGGCGGACTCTGTGTTTATGGCGGACTCAGGTGTTATGGCGGACTCAGGTGTTTATGGCGGACTCTGTGTTTATGGCGGACTCAGGTGTTATGGCGGACTCAGGTGTTATGGCGGACTCAGGTGTTTATGGCGGACTCTTTTAATGTATTTCAGGTGTTTTCCAGCATTGTGATGTAACAGGAAGTGTTTGGGGCTTACCTTCTAGGGCGAGGGCTTTGTGGAGGCTCCTGTTGGCCTCCTCCAGTTGTGCGTCCTGGGGGGGGGGCAGCTGTGGTGGGCGGGGGCAGCAGGTGGGGGTGGGGGTCTGGCTGGATGGCAGACAGAGGAAGATTATGGGTATCAGTCTGGCTCTGCTGCACCGGGAGGAAGGGGCCGCAGGATTTGGTGCGGGTCACTTTGACTCGCCGCTGGTCGCCCGGGTGACCGCGGTAGGTGGGCGGGGCTCCTGGGGGCTGCTGGGAGGAGTAGCCGCTGTAGACCAGCTGGTGGTGTGATGTGACTGGTTGCCTGTTGTTGGTTTGGGACTGCTGTCGCTGCAGCTGCTGCTGTTTCCCCCACACGTAATCCAGCAGGACCTCGCTGTACCCCCCTCCTCTTCCTCCTCCTCTTCCTCGCCCCGCCCCTCCCCCCTCGATGAGTCCATTATTTGTCCTCGTCCTCATCCGTCCATCTGTCAGCGTCTCGGAGCTCCTGAACGTTGCACCGGCGGTGTTCGTTCCTCTCGACCCCGGCAGACCGTTTACCCACAATCCCCCCTGCTGCGGCCCCCCCTCCTCCTCCGGGATGGTGATGTGGTCCAGGAGGCCGTCAGAGCCATTACTGTGACGAGCTGCGTTGACCCTGACCCCGCCCTCCCCCGCTGCTCCTGGATCAGAGGGGCCAGAGGAGGAGGAGTCCAGAGAGCGAGGGGCAGGAGGAGGAGGGGGAGGATGGGAGGGAGGCAGGGGGAGGGGCTTGTGGGTCTGAAGAGTCTCTGGATGGTTGGTCCTGAAAGAGGAGAGGGACTGGTGAGAAGACAGAATGGTTTCAGTTCATGTGAGGACATTTCTCACAGTTGACAGGCTAACTGTTAGCTAATAACTGTTAGCTAAAAACTGTTAGCTAATAACTGTTAGCTAATAACTGTTAGCTAATAACTGTTAGCTAACTCAGGATCAGCTGCTGCGACAGCCTGCTGGTGTCTTAGTCATCAGTGGAGTTTACGTCAAACAGGCTTGAGGATAGATGTCTTAGACCCCATTTACACCTGGTATTAACATGTGATCTGTACCTGGATACCTTATAATGATGTGTGATAAGGGGCGGAGCTGGAGGACTCGTCAGGTGCAGGGAAGTGATGCGGGAGACTCTAGAGGGACCACTACAGCGTGCACAGTGAGGGTCATGTGACAGTACACTACCTTTCAAGCTAACATTTCTTCAATGGTTCAGGGAGAAGCGAATGCTGAATTTCTCAAAAAGAAAGAGGGTTTACCAAGACAGTCATATAGAGTTTGGCTTCATAGAGGCAATGGACAAAATCAGAAGTGGATGTGTCATTTTCAGTGAGAAACTGGTGAATGAAAGTATGAAATCCTGCAACCTGAAGCGACACCAGATTGCTAAGACGGTGGGTCAACCCAGGGGGGTTTTCCTCAGGAAAAAGGAACCAACAGGAACCAACAGGAACCAACAGGAACCAACAGGAACCAACAGGAACCAACAGGCCCCGGAGCATTAAGGGAAGTTTTGCCGGGGCTGGAAGCGACCAAAAGCAGGCAACTGTTGCGTCGTTGGAGTGCTCTCTCCTTACTGCGCAAGCCAAAAAGCCACACAACATCGGTGAAGCGCTGATTAAACCGGCTCAGGTGGCTAGTAAATTTAAGACTGTACCTCCATCAACACGGTGAGAGGCAGAATCGACAGAACGGTGAACGCACTAACAGAAAAACTGTTTTCTATCTACAGCAGAGGAGGCAACACTCAGTGTACATGCACAGTTCACTGAAGACGTTCTCATGTCTGTTGATCTCACAAGAGGAGAAGATATTTTCAGTGTAGTTGACACAAAGCAACCGGGCCAAAGTGTTTCACTTAAAAATCAAATACGGGAATTCTTAACTCTCCGCCATCAGAAAGTATTAGAAGAAATGACGGGTGAGTTTCTCATTAAGACGTCACATCTGGCGGAGATATTCAGCAGGTTCATTGTACAGTTAATTGTTCTGTTATTGTTTTTTGTTCAATGAATATAATGAAATACACGTAAAGATAAAGGAGTCAGCTACTTTTCCTCTTTCTGTTTCCTGGTTGCTCACATGACCCTGGTCTTGCACACTGTAGCGGTCCCTGGAGAGTCTGGGCTCTACTGATATGGCAGAGGAAGCACTCGGCTGTAGCTGTTATTTTTACAGACCGCTTGAGATAACAGGAAGAGGCGGAGTCAGGTGACCTTTGAACCTTGTCAGGGTGGATTTCTGTAGAGTCGTCACCTGACCGAGACCGAGTCAGATCTCCTCCAGATGTGGTCTGAACGGTCCATCTCATTCTGACTGTGATGTAATCTACTGTTTTTCAAGTGTCCACATGTTCGATCACATGTTCGATCACATGTTCGATCACATGTTCGATCACATGATCGATCACATGTTAGTGCCAGGTGGAGATGAGCTCATAGTTTCCCCACAAGGACAGCAAGAAAGGTGTGTGTGTACCTGTTGTGCAGTGAGTTCCTCCTGGATTTGTTCTGGTAGAAAACCTCTACTGGAGAACCAGCAGAGACCAGCAGGGGGCGACACTGAGACACGCCGTCATCTGACAGACAGACAGGCAGGCAGACAGACAGACAGGCAGACAGAGAGACAGAGAGAGAGACAGACAGACAGACAGGCAGGCAGACAGAGAGACAGAGAGACAGACAGACAGAGAGAGAGACAGACAGACAGACAGGCAGACAGAGAGACAGAGAGACAGACAGACAGAGAGAGAGACAGACAGACAGACAGGCAGACAGAGAGACAGAGAGACAGACAGGCAGGCAGACAGAGAGACAGAGAGAGAGACAGGCAGACAGAGAGACAGACAGACAGGCAGGCAGGCAGACAGAGAGACAGGCAGACAGAGAGACAGAGAGACAGAGAGACAGAGAGACAGAC
>NC_058051.1:31065739-31083239 GCF_020085105.1 Siniperca chuatsi | reverse complement strand
TAAACTCTACTACTGCTTTATGTTGGTTTCGTTTTAAAAGATCTTGTGACGGAAACTATCAGCTGCTGTCGGGGAAGTTTCCCATCAGCATTTCCTGTTCCTGATCGACTGATTGCGATCAAAGATCATCCTCACCTCTGCTCGACACTTCCTGTTTCCTTGGCGAGACGTCCCACCTCTCCGTCGGACACAGGGGGGTTTTTCTCCCGCCTCTAGGGGGAAGTCACTGGGCACCGCACCTGTCAGTTCCTGACCAATGAAAACGCAGGAAAACCCACCTTATATTACGTCATATTAAATTCAGTCGCTTCTGTTCAAAACAACTTACAATAAGTTCATAAAAACTCAACAGGAACAAGACTGTGACCCTCCCAGTCCAGGACTACGAGGACCAGACAGGTCCAGGAGAATGATCAGCTTTGATTGGATGATCCCTGTTGGGGGGAGGGGTCTAATTATGACATCACTCACCGCTTCTTGCAGACAGATGCGTCTCAGCTCAGCCAGTCGAGCGCTCAGCAGCGCCTGCAGGCTCCGCCTCCTCTCCTGCAGCTCTGCCATTCGCTCCCTCTGCTTCCTGTCCGGACAGGTGAGAGGGTCTGCGCACACACACACACACACACACACACACACACACACAGGTAAGACACACTGTAACACATGTCCTCATTAACATATGTCACTGTATTGTTGTTGTTTGTTCTCACCAGGTGCTGAGATGAGTTGACCTTTGACCTCCATGGCTTGTGTTTCCCATGTGACCCCGCCTCCTCCCTCCTCACTGCTCGACTCCTGTTCTCCGCCCCACACACACTCACTCACCTGCAGAACAATATTCAGTTCAATCTTTATTGTCCCCCGATCACAGACAGACACACTTCAGGTTAACAACAACTCCACCAAAGCAGCTTTACTGAGTTATCTGCTCAAACTGAACCACGTGGAACGACATCGTATTCACCAAACAAACAGACGTTTCGTTAATAATCATTATCTCATAATAACGAAAAATCTTAATCTCGTTATAATGAGATCTCTATTTCAAAATTATGAAGTCTTTCATCTTATAACAAATGTTTGTCAAACTAACAAGCGGAGGAGAGTGTCCGGGTTGGACACAGCAGAGAGCTTCTCTGCTCTTTGCAGATGATGCGGTGCTGTTGGCTTCATCAGACCGGGACCTTCAGGGACGCACTGGGCGGTTTGCAGTCGAGTGCGGGAGGAGGTGCTGACTCTGCCGGGATCAGAGTCAACACCTCCAAGGCTGAGGTTCTCTGCCGGAAACCGGTGGATTCCTCCCTGCGGGTTGGGAGTGAGTTGCTGCCCCAAGAGAAGGAGTACTGGTGCAGCAGTAATGTGGCCGTTGTACGTTGCTGGTTCGAGGGACGTCTGGACTACCTTGCTTAGCCTGCTGCCACCGCGATCCGACCCGGATAAGAGGCAGCTAATGGATGGATCCTAACGAGGTCTTTATTTCCACTATTATTATCTGATTCTTCAGATGATCTCATGATTATAAAGGATTTATCTCATGACGCTACGCTTTTATTTCCTCCTTCACTTGAGGTTTTGGAAGATAGTGATGTCAGTTATT
Source organism: Siniperca chuatsi (assembly GCF_020085105.1). Lineage (NCBI taxonomy): Eukaryota > Metazoa > Chordata > Actinopteri > Centrarchiformes > Sinipercidae > Siniperca > Siniperca chuatsi. The sequence continues at coordinate 31,081,645 of NC_058051.1, read as the reverse complement.
AATGTAACCCTGTGTGACACAATGAGGATTTGTATGTCAACATTTGAATAATCAAGTGAAAATGAAACAGCAGTTCAGTCTGGTGATCACATTAACACGTAAGTACGCGTTAAAGATCTCATGAACTCTTCCACCAGTTCTCCTCTGTGTTGTTTTTTCGTGTTTTATACACAAATGACTGTCAATCAATCAATCAATCAATCAATCTCTCTCACCTTGTAATTGGGTTCATAAGAGCTCCAGTAGTTCACTCCTGTGGCCATCCAACAGCCTGAACACCGCCACAGGACTGCTTCACTGGTCGGCTGGCTGACTTGGTTAGCTGTTAGCTGTTAGCTGTTAGCTGTTGGTGCAGTTCCCAGGCCGGCCTGCAGAGGGAGTTAAACAGTCTTCAGAACCTCTGACCTGATAAGAGAACAACAGAAGAAGAGGAGGAGGACAATCAGAAGTCAGGAACACCAAACAACAGGGACGAATATGATAAAGATCATGTGACCAAGTCATCAGTCACATGACGACGACAGCGGCTAAAACCTGAGGCCGGTGTTACACCTTCACTGTCTGCAACTGAAATGATTAGTGGATGAGTCGATTAGCTGATCAACAAAAAATAATTTTCAAACTATTTTGATAATTGATTAACCAAATGTATCAATCAAAACCATTTTCCATTCTCTGGTGTCAGTTTCTCCAATGTTAGTTTTTCTGTTTTATATCAAAGTATGCTGAATACAGACATCTGAAGACGTCACATGTTTGATCAGTCATAAGATTGTTGGCTAAAAAAAACAGAAAAACACCACCAGACTTCCAACAAACCTTAACTGAACTATTTTGGTTCCTGCTGAAGACGTGAATCTTTAAATCTATAGTTTCCTGTTTAAAAAGGCTCAGTAGTTTCCTCAAACAGCTGCTCGCTGTAGTTTCTATCAGACCAACAGGAGGAAACAGAGCGTCTGTTGGGGACTACTTCCAGCGGCGGATGAATCCACATGTGGTGCTGTAGTGAGTGTTTGGGGCAGCAGGACGGTGTGTGTGGGGCGGAGTCAGAATAAACTACAGTGTGTGTGTTCGTGGTGATGAAGGAACATGTCACCCGGTGCAGCAGAGCGGCTCGCTGATGTGTTTTAATAGTTTCTGATGACGACGGAGGAAGAAGATCCATCAGCTGCGACTCACACACACACACACACACCTGTTACCTGTTCGTTCACTGCTGTCTGAGTCTTTTTTCTGTATCTCTATCAGTGTTTGAGACCTGCAGAGCCTCAGACAGGAATAAGCACTGAGACACACACACACACACACACACACGCACACACACACACACACACACGCACACACTCACACACACACACACACTCACACACACACCAGGGTTATCAGTCTGTAGACAAAACAGCTCTGATGGAGGAACGGTTATCTGGAAACATGAAGTTGTGTTTGAGGATCTGAAGATAAATGTGACCTCCGGTTGGTTGAAGGTTCTCACACGTCTGCCTCTATGGAAGTGAACACATCATGTGCAGGTAGGATCCTGTGCTGTGATTGGCTGGAGGGTGTTATTTTCTGCTCAGCAGTTACAGCGCCTCCTGCTGGTTGGAGGACGACTGCATTTATATAAACAACGTTTTTACCTCAAATAACATTTTGCCAAAACAGCAACATTAATTTAAAGTTACTACAAAGAACTTTCATTTTGTGTTGATGTTGGCGGCCCCTGTGGACGAAAGCAGTAGTGTTTCCACCACCTCGTATCGTAAAGATCTTGATCTGGCTAGCGCATGCTGTGTGAGCATGCTACATCCCCTAGTAAGTAATGTTATGTCTTAATGATAAGCCTACTGCAAGATACGGCTCGGTAGCAAGGCCAACATCAAATGTTCCGTTATAAGCCAGCTGTATCACAGTGATGTCCACCGTGTAAACATATGACACACCTCTCTAGGAGGAACAGGGCCATGAATGACCGACCATGGTGGATTCGTGTTTCCGCACGTGCTCTGTTCACGTCCCTCTGTCTCTTTGCTGGTCCTGCCCCAGTATCAGCCCGAACCACAAAAGATAACGTCAAAAATTTAATTCTTTATAAAAAAAAATAAAAAAAAAACCTCTCTTGCTGCTGCCTTTTAACTGGCTAACATACTGCTCACTGTGAAATTTCACCTGGGAAAATATAAACAGGCTCTTCCGCTCTGCGTGCCGTAAATTATGAATAACTACATAGAAACAGCCAATCTTCTCGCTGATGTACTTATGTACGTTATATAGAGGCATCAGACTGTTTTATAACCAGTTAAAAACTCCTTGTAGTAACTTTACAGTTAAAAGAAAATAATAATAGAAAAAAGTGAACATCTTGACCCCCGACCTTTGACCTCTGTCCTCTCTGAACTCTGAAACCCTTCACACAGTCTACAGGAGAAAAACATGTCCACTGACTGCAGGACAACACACTGAACGTCCCTGAGAACAGGAAGTGGAGCGCAACAGGAAACAGGAAGAAGGAAATGAGCGATGAAAAAAAGGAAACGAGAGAGAGACAGAGTGAATAACCTACACACACATTCACACAAAAAATGTTGCAGTGTTTATGTAGTTTTCACTTGTATTTGTATTTTTAACTGCAAGTCAATAATTATCATCATCATATTATCTTACTTAATTGCATATATTCTAATAGCACATTTTTTGTTTTTATTTCACACTTGCTTTGGTGATGTTAACGTCTGTTTGCCATGATGCCAATAAAGCCCCATTGAATTGAATTGAGAGAGAGAGAGAGACTGAAAACCCCTCAGTGAGAGTTAGGGACGGACAGGCATGTCCTACCAATATCCAGCGACTACTGAATTGTCCCTAGCAATAATTTTGATCAAAAAATTTAAATATAACCACTGTTGTCTGTCAGTGTCTAGTCAGTGTAATTGGTACAAAAACGGTTGCCAGATCTCGTTCTCTACTACGAGTCCAATGTGTTTTTAAGTTTTGAAAGGTTACATCCTCCCCCCTCATGCCTCACAGTGGTTTGGTTCACTGACTGCCTATAACCACAGGTCTTTTTTATTGCTAAAATATTTAATATGACTGCTGAATACACTGAATCTTTTGTGGCCAACATAGCTATCCCCGCCCCTCACACACAGTTTTCATTGCAGTCTCTGTGACTTTCTCGCTAGACTTAGCGACTTTTCAGACCCTCTTATCGACTTTATTTCTAAACAGCAACTAGCAACAAAGCTAGTGAGTTAGACCATCAGCAGACTAGCAGCTGGTGAACGACACCCCCCCCCCCCCCCCATAGCTCCAGCTGTGAGATGTTTATTGTCCCCACCAATTAAATTCAATCATGTCAAATGTCACTGATACAAAACAAGAGATTGGTCCTGACCAAATACAGGTTCAGTGAGATGCCAAACACAGACTGATCCTGGCCAAATACAGGCTGTGGAGGTGTGTATGGGTAGCTGTCAGCTGCAGAGGGAGAGGTGGTGGAGTGGGTCAGGTGAGCAGCATCAGGGAGAGGTAATTGGCACAGCTGAACCCGGTTAACTAATTATGCTCTCCCTAAATACAGTAGCATGCTGGACACAAGGAGTGAGAAGCAGAGGCAGTCGGAAGAACGGCGGATGCTGACGGAAGGATTGTGTGTGGAGAAAAAAAAAAGAATTTAAACTGGAACCGTAGTCTCAGTGTGTTTCTCAGGGCGAAGGGAACTCACGGTAGCATGACTGATCCTGACCGAATACAGGCTCAGTGAGATACCAAACAGACTGATCCTGACCAAATACAGGCTCAGTGAGATACCAAACAGAGACTGATCCTGACCAAATACAGACTCAGTGCGATACCAAACAGACTGATCCTGACCAAATACAGGCTCAGTGAGATACAAAACAGAGACTGATCCTGACCGAATACAGGCTCAGTGAGATACCAAACAGACTGATCCTGACCGAATACAGGCTCAGTGAGATACCAAACAGAGACTGATCCTGACCAAATACAGGCTCAGTGAGATACCAAACAGAGACTGATCCTGACCAAATACAGGCTCAGTGAGATACCAAACAGACTGATCCTGACCAAATACAGGCTCAGTGAGATACAAAACAGAGACTGATCCTGACCGAATACAGGCTCAGTGCGATACAAAACAGAGACTGATCCTGACCGAATACAGGCTCAGTGAGATACCAAACAGAGACTGATCCTGACCAAATACAGGCTCAGTGAGATACAAAACAGAGACTGATCCTGACCGAATACAGGCTCAGTGAGATACCAAACAGAGACTGATCCTGACCGAATACAGGCTCAGTGAGATACCAAACAGAGACTGATCCTGACCAAATACAGGCTCAGTGAGATACCAAACAGACTGATCCTGACCAAATACAGGCTCAGTGAGATACAAAACAGAGACTGATCCTGACCGAATACAGGCTCAGTGAGATACCAAACAGACTGATCCTGACCGAATACAGGCTCAGTGAGATACCAAACAGAGACTGATCCTGACCAAATACAGGCTCAGTGACCACCAACTGACACAGGAAGATACAGACAGACATGGCTGCCCAGAGAGGAGCGTGTATGTGGTCACTGCTCGACAGGTAGAGACAGAGATGCTCCTCCTCCTCCACTGTGAGAAGTTCTCTTCAGTAAGAGATTTCCACGACGGGAAACAGCCAAGAAAATAACAAACTTCCCAAAGTTAACCCCAGAAGAGAAACGGGCAGTTTGAAGGGACAGCAGCTCCTCTGGCAGCTAAATATGTATCTGCCTGCCACAGCCTGAGGGATTCACAATCACTGTAACACCGCAAACATTAGGGGTTTGTATAGTATTCAGTAATTGCATTCACTTGTAGTGCACACTGTATCTGTATTGTAAAGCAATCAGAATGGACTGCATCAGTATAATCTAGAACCTGCATATGTGACACCTGTGTATTTTATATATATATATAATCTTCTGTAAACTGCTTTGGCAACAACATTGTTTGTTCATGCCAATAAAGCTATTTGAATTGAAACTGAAAAAAATGAGTTGAGACCAACTGACTGTAAACAACATAAACAACAGTCTGAGTGTTGGTGAGCAAACAGTTAAATCTGAGCTCTGAGGCTTCAAAACAAAAAGCCACACAATGAACTGCTAATTATATACAGAGAGAGGACGCTGTGTGTGTGTGTGTGTGTGTGTGTGTGTGTGTGTGTGTGTGTGTGTGTTTCCCCAGTGGTCACTCGCTGCACTGTAACTAAAACACCCCAAAAACCATTTTCCCCGTAGACCCCCGTTACAGAAGAGACGTCCTGTTTCATATTTATAAAACTTAGACAAGAGATGTTAATATGTTAATATGATCAACGCATGCTGGACACCATCGACTGTTTGTTGTTTATCAAAGCAGAAGACATTTACCTGTCTACCTGATGTTCAGGTGTTTCATTGAGTTTGAGACTTCGTCTACATGAAGCCGTCCACAATTTACAACGCTGTCGTGTAAAAACAATTTGCGTCCTCACTAACAGAGTCTCCAGGTGCTTCAGTGGAGATGTCTGTCCACAGTGAAACACCTGGACAACACAAAGACAGGTAGATGCAGTGTGCATTCTGACTTCTAGGCTAGAATTAGGCTGAGTATATTTACTTATAGGCAACAGGCATTAAACAGGCGTTTCTCTGTCTGCTGTGTTGGTTAAACGGTGGTTAAACGGTGGTTAAACGGTGGTTAAACGGTGGTTAAATGGTGGTTAAACGTTGGTTAAATGGTGGTTAAACGGTGGTTAAGTGGTGGTTAAACGGTGGTTAAACGGTGGTTAAACGTTGGTTAAATGGTGGTTAAACGGTGGTTAAGTGGTGGTTAAACGGTGGTTAAACGGTGGTTAAACGGTGGTTAAACGTTGGTTAAATGGTGGTTAAACGGTGGTTAAACGTTGGTTAAATGGTGGTTAAACGGTGGTTAAGTGGTGGTTAAACGGTGGTTAAACGGTGGTTAAACGTTGGTTAAATGGTGGTTAAACGGTGGTTAAGTGGTGGTTAAACGGTGGTTAAACGGTGGTTAAACGGTGGTTAAGTGGTGGTTAAACGGTGGTTAAACGGTGGTTAAGTGGTGGTTAAACGGTGGTTAAACGGTGGTTAAGTGGTGGTTAAACGGTGGTTAAGTGGTGGTTAAACGGTGGTTAAACGGTGGTTAAACGGTGGTTAAACGGTGGTTAAGTGGTGGTTAAGTGGTGGTTAAACGGTGGTTAAACGGTGGTTAAACGGTGGTTAAGTGGTGGTTAAGTGGTGGTTAAGTGGTGGTTAAACGGTGGTTAAGTGGTGGTTAAACGGTGGTTAAGTGGTGGTTAAGTGGTGGTTAAACGGTGGTTAAACGGTGGTTAAGTGGTGGTTAAGTGGTGGTTAAACGGTGGTTAAGTGGTAGGGTTAGGGTTAGTCTAATGGTAACTGGACTGTACTTGTATAGCACCTTTCTAGTCTTCCGACCGCTCAAAGTGCTTCACACACTACATATCGCATTCACCCCGTTCACACACACTCACACACTGAAGGCACAGCCCTCGGGAGCAATTTGGTGTTCAGGTTCTTGACCTAGGACTGAGGGAAGCCGGGATCGAACCGCCGACCTTCTGACGACCCGCTCTACCACTAAGCCACAGCCGCCCAAATCAATGGTTATCAAATCATTCGGTCTAACTGTGTGCTGTTCCTGTGGTATCGGTTGACTATAATCTAGTTCAGTCTCCTGCTCCGATCATTGGTAAAGTGTGCCGTCAGTTAGTCCGTTATTATATTCTCCGTATTCACATTAGATTCTGTTTTGGTCGGGGATTTGGTCGGGGATTTGGTCGGGGATAGTTAACTGCACCGAGGGTTGTGGGGAACGAATCTGAAACCAGTGCGGGGTTCAGAGACCTTAGTCTTGAAACTGTTTAGGACTCGCACCTCTTCCCTGATCTGTTTCTTGAGCTGTCCGTCATCATGTTGACATGTGAACAACATCCAGGAGGATTTGCAGTATAAATGAGACATTATTGATAAATAGACACATTGTCCACTTTACTATGGTAGTGGTTGACCCGTTGCGTTGCAGTGTCAAGTGGCAGCTATTAGCAGACTGTATTGCTAATTAACAGGGGATGTGGTTAGCGCTTCTGTAGCCGGTCGAGCAATCAGCACTTTTGTTTAAAAAGTCACAGGTGAGACAGTTAGAGGAGACTAAACATTTGTCCTTAAAGGGACAGTTCGCCCCAGATCCAAAGGACACGTTCCTCCGCTCACCTGTACGGCTGTCTGTCACCTGGACTGCGCTGCAGAGCGCTGCAGGTGTCGGCTGTACAGACGGCTGCTTTGCTTTAATAGAACGGGACTCGAGGCACAAACATCAGACCCGGTTCCTGAAGATCCTCCTCAGGTTTGTTGTTTCAGGTTCATGGAGGAACTATTTTCCTCCGTGAAGCTGAAACAACAAGAGCTGCGGGTTCGACAGTTACTGCTTCCTGTTGTTACACACACACACACACACACACACACTAACACTAACACACACACTAACACACACACACTAACACACACACACACAAACACTAACACACACACTAACACACACACACACACACACACTAACACACACAAACACTAACACACACACACACACACACACACACACACACACACACACACACACACAAACACACACACACACACACACACACACACACACACACACTAACACACACACACACTAACACACACACACACACTGTAACACACACACACACACACTCAGACACCAAATGTTCTGACAAATGGTCTCCTCCTCCTGTTATTTCTGCTTCTCTCCACTTTCATCCCTCCCCCCTCCTCCCTCTCCTCCTCCTCCTCCTCCTCCTCCCCTCTCCTCCTCTCCTCCTCCTCCTCCTCCCCCCTCCTCCCTCCCCCTCTCCTCCTCCTCCTCCCCCCTCCTCCTCCCTCTCCTCCCCCCCCTCTCCTCCCCCCACATTCCTGTGTCCTGCTGACTCGTGTTCAGACCTGCAGCTTCTGTCCTCTGCTTCTCTCTTCAGACCTTCGGCAGCTCAAATCATCACTTAACTCATCAATAAACTGATCAGTGATCAGTTTCAGGTCTGCAGATCATTTCATCTTTGCGTCTGCTGATGTTTCAGATGTTTTAGTTTCATAGTCATGATATTGATATTAGCTGTGACTGAAGCTGTTTTATTATAAATCTTATTCTGTCTCAGTTTGCAGAGAAGAGGTTCGGAGGAAAGTCAGAAGCACGAGCTGAAACACGTTTCTCCCACAGACTCGCTCTTTAAACGAGTTTCTGGACTTATGTTTGATGTTTTCTGCTCTCAGACTCTTCAGTCTCAGAGCTTTCACTCATTAATGAAAGTTGCATTTTATATGGAAATAAAAATGCTTCTTTCTGTGTTTGAAGAATTGTGCTAGTAAAGAAAGGATAAGTAAAATAAGTACAGTGACATTACATTTGTCTTAGTGTTATTCCTGTCTTCCTTCTCACTGCGTTGATTATTACTGATGGAAGAACAGCTGCGAATGTGAATGTTTCGACCAGTTTGATCTTTAGAGCAGAATAAAGACAAACAGGTATTTGACCTTGTTGGCAGCTGTGTGTGTTGGGGGAGGGGTGTCACTCTCACCTCTCCTCCCCCCTCCTTTCAGGTGATGCAGCTCTCTGACCGAACAGCTGATGAAAAAGCTCTCTGCAAACAAACTGCTTCCTGTCTGGTTTTCTGTCCAGATTTCAGAACAAAGATCTGCTTCCTTTAAGCATCACGTCGACATCATGATGCTTCATGCATCATGATGTGTCAATGTTTACACCATGATGTCGCCATGATGTCACCATGATGTAAACATGATGTAAACATGACGTCGCCATGATGTAAACATGATGTAAACATGACGTCGCATGATGTAAACATGATGTCGCATGATGTAAACATGATGTAAACATGACGTCGCCATGATGTAAACATGATGTCGCATGATGTAAACATGACGTCGCCATGATGTAAACATGACGTCGCCATGATGTAAACATGACGTCGCCATGATGTAAACATGATGTCGCCATGATGTCACCATAATGTAAACATGATGTAAACATGATGTCGCCATGATGTAAACATGACGTCGCCATGATGTAAACATGACGTCGCCATGATGTAAACATGATGTCGCATGATGTACACATGATGTCGCCATGATGTAAACATGATGTCGCATGATGTAAACATGATGTAAACATGATGTCGCATGATGTAAACATGATGTCGCATGATGTACACATGATGTCGCCATGATGTAAACATGATGTCGCATGATGTAAACATGATGTAAACATGATGTCGCCATGATGTAAACATGATGTAAACATGATGTCGCATGATGTAAACATGACGTCGCCATGATGTAAACATGATGTCGCATGATGTAAACATGATGTCGCCATGATGTAAACATGATGTCACCATGATGTAAACATGACGTCGCATGATGTAAACATGATGTAAACATGATGTCGCATGATGTAAACATGATGTCGCCATGATGTAAACATGATGTCGCCATGATGTAAACATGATGTCGCATGATGTAAACATGATGTCGCCATGATGTAAACATGATGTCACCATGATGTAAACATGATGTCGCATGATGTAAACATGATGTAAACATGACGTCGCATGATGTAAACATGATGTCGCATGATGTAAACATGACGTCGCCATGATGTAAACATGATGTCGCATGATGTAAACATGATGTAAACATGATGTCGCATGATGTAAACATGATGTAAACATGATGTCGCCATGATGTAAACATGATGTCGCCATGATGTAAACATGATGTCGCATGATGTAAACATGATGTCGCCATGATGTAAACATGATGTCACCATGATGTAAACATGATGTCGCATGATGTAAACATGATGTAAACATGACGTCGCATGATGTAAACATGATGTCGCATGATGTAAACATGACGTCGCCATGATGTAAACATGATGTCGCATGATGTAAACATGATGTAAACATGATGTCGCATGATGTAAACATGACGTCGCCATGATGTAAACATGACGTCGCCATGATGTAAACATGACGTCGCCATGATGTAAACATGATGTCGCCATGATGTCACCATAATGTAAACATGATGTAAACATGATGTCGCATGATGTAAACATGATGTAAACATGATGTCGCCATGATGTAAACATGACGTCGCCATGATGTAAACATGACGTCGCCATGATGTACACATGACGTCGCCATGATGTAAACATGATGTCGCATGATGTAAACATGACGTCGCCATGATGTAAACATGATGTCGCATGATGTAAACATGATGTCGCCATGATGTAAACATGATGTCACCATGATGTCGCCATGATGTAAACATGATGTCGCCATGATGTAAACATGATGTCGCATGATGTAAACATGATGTCGCCATGATGTAAACATGATGTCACCATGATGTCGCCATGATGTAAACATGATGTCGCCATGATGTAAACATGATGTCGCCATGATGTAAACATGATGTCGCATGATGTAAACATGATGTCGCCATGATGTAAACATGATGTCACCATGATGTCGCCATGATGTAAACATGATGTCGCATGATGTAAACATGATGTCGCCATGATGTAAACATGATGTAAACATGATGTCACCATGATGTCGCCATGATGTAAACATGATGTCGCATGATGTAAACATGATGTCGCCATGATGTAAACATGATGTAAACATGATGTAAACATGATGTAAACACACAGAGACGAGTTTATCAACCAGAAAACTGAAGCACTTAAAACACGAGACGTTTAACACATCAAACAGACTGAAGATCTTCATCATTACTGTGATTTACACTACAGAGCTGTAGCACGCACACACACACACACACACACACTCAGTCAGCGTGATGAAAGGCTGCAGCTGCAGACAAAGAGATGCAAATACAGGATTTAAATATTCAACACAGAGAGTTACAGTGTGTGTGTCCTCTTTCTGCCCTAAAACCAAAACATGGAAGCGGGAGATCATCAGAGTTTAACCAGATTTGAAAACATTGACACTGACGTTAGCCCGTTGGAGAAGCTAACACTGACGTTAGCCCGTTGGAGAAGCTATTAAAAGTCAGCACTCAGCTTCAGTCTCTAAAGACCACAAACCAGACCAGAGATCTGGTGTAGTCCTGGACTCAGACCTGAACTTTAACATTAAGACAAAATCACCTGAAGAACAAATCAAGAATTAAAGACTTCTGTCTCAGCCGGCTCCACTACTGTAACGCTGCCTTTACAGATCAGACAGCTGCAGCTGATTCAGAGTCCTCACTAAGACCAGAAGAGACCACATCAGTCCAGTTCTCAGATCTTTACACTGCTGTTGGTTTATAAAGCGTCCAAACCAAAGACTGTATATAAAGATGGACGACATGACAGCTCCCCAAAAGTGACGCCAAAACATCTGGATCGCCCCCTGGTGGCTGTTCATTTTTCTGATTAGTTATCTGATGCTATAAAAACGGGGTTCCACGTCATGATTGACAGCTGAGCTCTGCTCGTGATTGGGTCGGCCGGGTGTGTGGGCGGGACCGTGACACCGCGGCTCCACCCCCGATCACTACTGCGCAGACTCTGGCTCCAAATGACGTCACCAGCGCAAGATGGCGGCTCCCGTATCCGGATGCAGGAACCTTCAGGTCCCGAACAGTCCGAGGACCATCACTTCCACTGCTTTCATACCGGAGCCCGTTTCAGACACACCGATAAACCACCGAGTTACCGGACAGAATCCACCAGATTAAAGATCAGTGGAGCATCGCTCCTCCTCCTCCTCCTCTTCCTCTCTACTGTTCGACGAAGACAACGACTCTGCAGAAGGTTTCAGCTTCTCCTCACGTTTGAGGCTCGTTGACCCTCAGCGAGTCCAGTCCAGCTGAGTCTTCATGCTGACCTCCTTAATACAGATCACTCAGACCCCGAGTCTGTGTTTGTCCCCCCGGGGCCCAAAACCACAATCAGCTCCTGAACAACTGAGACCCCCCCCACACACACACACACACACAGCACACACACACACACACACACACACACACACACACACACACACACACACACACACACACACACACACACACACACACACAGCACACACACACACAACACACACACACACACACACACACTGCACACACACACACACACACACAGCACACACACACACAGCACACACACACACACACACACACACACACACACAGCAAAACACACACACACACACACTGCAACACACACACACACACACAGCACACACACACACACACACACACTCACACTGCAACACACACACACACACACACAGCAAAAACACACACACACACACTGCAACACACACACACACACACACACACACACACACACACACACACACACACACACACACACTGCACACACACACACACACACACACACACACACACACACTCACACACACACACACACACACACACACACACACACACACACACACACACACACACACACACACACACACACACACACACTGTTGTGACCAAAAAGTTCAGGTAAAATATATTTAAACGTCAGTGACGTCACAGCTGACAGACACACGCGCGTCATCGTGAGATGTTAAAACAAGTGATTATGACATCATCACTTAACCTGCTGATGTGATTAGTTAGGATCAAAGTTTTTGAACATTCATCGATAATTAATCAGTTTTAATAAATCAACTAATTGTTGCAACTTAATATTAAGGAAGCCAGAGTGAATATAGATTATATATTATTAAATCCTATCGATTAGAGATTAAACTCTATAGATTATATATTATTAAATCCTATCGATTAGAGATTAAACTCTGTTACATATGAGAGCAGAACGACTGAAGACGAAATAAAACATGAAAGAAGAGAAACCTGAACCAGAACCCGCAGCGGCTCCAGCTGAACCCGTGAGAACCAGCCCGTCCGCAGCTGCGGGTCTTCAGCCTCCGGAGACCAACAGACTTCAGGGGCATTGAGTCCGGAATCAAAGCGGGTCCGTCAGAAAGCTGCAGCTGCAACTTTCTTCTCTTCAGTGAAACTCGGTTTTGTCTCCGGAGTCCGCGCAGTCAAGTTACCTGCCGACACGCAGCACTTCCGCTGTGAGATTTCAAACTAAAACGACAGGAAGCTGATCTCACAGGAAATACACGCTGATTTCTATCAAAATAAAAGCCAAAATACAATCAGAGCTGGTTGACAACAATAAGATTATTTATAATCCAAAAACTTCACTAAACTGCAGCATTTTCAAATGTACACACATATAACATAACATATATAACAGAGATATTAAAATTGTAAAAATACTTTGCTTTGTTAGACAGATTAGCCCTAACACTATACATATTTATCATGTAGACGAACGTGTTATCTGTCATATTTAAGTTATATTAAAGTTATATAGTTACTTGTTCATATTACATTTATATTATTTCCATGCTTGATTATATTTACTGTGCATGAAAACACATTTCTATAATTCAGTGGGGCTTTACTGATGTTAACGTCGCCAAAGCATGTGTGAAATAAACTAATTATTAGAATATAAACAGATACTATATAAAACTATCATTTCAAATATCTGCAAAGTCACTTTGATGTGGAACATTAACGTTCAGTTCAGGTTTATTCATTCAGCACCACTTCATAACAGAAGTTACCTCGCTGCACCTTTCCGGTCCGGACCGAACTCTGATATTACAGAGACCCAACGGATCCCACCATGAGCGAGCGCTCGGCCACAGCGGCGAGGAAGAACTTCCTGTAAGAGGCAGAAACCTCAGAATAATAAAGATCGGAATAATAAGCCGGTCTGAGAGCGTTCGCTGAACGTCTCGTACGAAGCTTCGTAGTTAGTTTTTATTGTCACGTCAAACACTCGGTCCGGAGATCACAGACTCCGTGTCTTCAGGAAACAAACTGAACCACAAGAAACGCTTTAAAGTACCTCGTTAGAATTTTACACTTGTTTATTTGTCGGGTCTGTTTCCTGTTCCGACCTGTGCTGCTGCTCTTATTCTGAAAGAGGTCACATCCTGTTAAACTGCAGCAGCTTGATGAAGTCTGTCTGTCTGTCTCTCTCTGTCTGTCTGTCTGTCTGTCTGTCTGTCTGTCTGTCTGTCTCTCTCTGTCTGTCTGTCTCTCTGTCTGTCTCTCTCTCTGTCTGTCTGTCTCTCTGTCTGCCTGTCTGTCTCTCTGTCTGTCTCTGTCTCTCTGTCTCTCTCTCTGTCTCTGCCTGTCTGTCTGCCTGTCTGTCTCTCTGTCTGTCTGCCTGTCTGTCTCTCTGTCTGTCTGTCTGTCTCTCTGTCTCTCTCTCTGTCTCTGTCTCTCTCTCTGTCTGTCTGTCTCTCTGTCTGTCTCTCTGTCTGTCTCTCTCTCTGTCTCTCTGTCTGTCTGTCTGTCTGTCTGTCTCTCTGTCTGTCTCTCTCTCAAACATGAGAACATAATCCAGTCTGAGATGACATCACTGAGACTGAGTCTGTCCTCAGTTTTAGTTCAGTTGTCTTGTTAATGTGAAGTTTTACCCCGCCCCCCCAACATTAGCAGAACAAGAGACGCCCAGCACACACACACACACACACACACACACACACACACACACACAGGTCATTCACATTCAAACACCTCCTGTATTTATCTGTTTTCACATTCAGCAGCTCAGAGCTCCGAACATCAGCAGGACAGAAGCAGGGAACTCTGGGAAAAAACCCTGCAGAGATCAGTCAGTTCAGACCTCCAGGAAGCTGAGAGCGAACACCTCTGTTAGCATGCTACATTACCTTAGCATGCTACATTACCTTAGCATGCTGCAGAATGTTAGCATGCTACATTACCTTAGCATGCTACATTACCTTAGCATGCTGCAGAATGTTAGCATGCTACATTACCTTAGCATGCTGCAGAATGTTAGCATGCTACATCACTTATCAGAATGGCGTTAGCATGGAGGCTCTCAGAGGAAACAGTGAGATGTGACTCTTCAGCGTCGGGTGAACGTGGTTTACAGGGACACGGGGTTTATGAGGACGTGTGGTTAAACTGGTCCATGGGAACATTGACACAGCGTTAGTCAGCACCGACCAATCAGAGCAGCCGCTGAGAGCTGGCTTTTAATTCAGGACAAGATAGTAGTCATTAAACAGAGAGACACAGAGGACGGATCGGCTTCACCAGCATCTTCTCTGTAATCACGCTGTGGCTTTTCTTATTTTTATCTTCTTGTTAGAACAAATTACTGGTCTGTTATCAGTCTGACGTTCGACTCACTGACTGGAAACGCAGAGGAGTTGGTAGTTTGATTCCTGCTGATAATGCGAACATATCTGGTCTCTTTCAGCAGCGGCATGTAAACTGCGAGTGACAGGAAGTGTTGGTAAGACTCGGCTGCTAGTCTCACACAGTTCAGACTTTAATGGTTTAAGACTCCGTGGAGTAGCGCTCAGATCCTTTATTTAAGCACCAACACATGAATGGAAAAATCCTATTTAAGTAAAAGAGCAGCATTTTACTCTTTGTGGCTGATCTTTGATTTTTAGTGAAATATTGATCATTTGAAGTTATTGAAATGAAACCACGAGACGTTCAGAGGTGAAATGTCTCTTTGGTGGAACTGACACGACTACACACCGACTTTATATCGGAGCTCACAAGACAGGAAGCTTGGAGCCGCTAGTTATAGCGCTGTGTTATAATCTGTATTAATGTTGAAGTTAGCAGGGACGCCGCTGTCACACACGCGGTGCAGTAGAAAGCATCGTTTCTCTCGGAGCGGTGGAG
>NC_058051.1:31030739-31063239 GCF_020085105.1 Siniperca chuatsi | reverse complement strand
GCAGAAACTTTCCCCACACACCGGTCCTCACAGAGACAGGACAACACACACACACACACGCACGCACACACACCGGTCCTCACAGAGACAGGACACACACACACACACACACACACACACACACACACACACACACACACACCGGTCCTCACAGAGACAGGACACACACACACACCGGTCCTCACAGAGACAGGACAACACACACACACACACACACACACACACACCGGTCCTCACAGAGACAGGACACACACACACACACCGGTCCTCACAGAGACAGGACAACAACACACACACACACTGATTCTCTAGAGAGGAAATACATCAAGAATTGATGAAGCTGCTGCCTCTGTGCCTTTGAGCCAAACACACACTGATACACACAACTGCACCTGTGTGTGTGTGTGTGTGTGTGTGTGTGTGTGTGTGTGTGTGTGTGTGTGTGTGTGTAGGATGAATGTAGGTCA
Source organism: Siniperca chuatsi (assembly GCF_020085105.1). Lineage (NCBI taxonomy): Eukaryota > Metazoa > Chordata > Actinopteri > Centrarchiformes > Sinipercidae > Siniperca > Siniperca chuatsi. The sequence goes on along the minus strand of NC_058051.1, from coordinate 31,062,772 downwards.
GGCAGCAGATTCTCCGCATGGCAACAATGTAGAAAATCCCAACTCTGAATACTCGCATCTGATTGGCTGAGAGCTCCAGCCAGGCAGCCAATAACCTTTCAACCCCCGGGGCGCTCTGTGTGTGTGTGTGTGTGTGTGTGTGTGTTACAGTAGACTCTCTCTCAGACTGGAGCACGGCGTGGCGTTCAGGTGACATCACAGTGACATCACAGATACAGTGGGTGGAGTCACAGACAGGAAGTCTCCCGTTTGAATCCTTTCATCGCCGTCTGCTGATGCTCAAACTCACACGGTCGGATCCCTTCTGGATCAAAGCATCTGAATATGATGTAACTGTGATGTCACTGCTCTGCACTGAGGTGTCTCCATAGCAACAGCCACTGAGGCTCATGGGTACTGTAGTGCTTAAAGACACTCCACAGAGTAAAAAATAGGATTCATCAGGAAAGAAGGTGAAACGTTTCTGACAGGTGAGCAGAACGTAAACCTGAGAAGAAGACGACTGTCAGAGGACTGCAGAGATTTAAACTCCTGTCGGGTTCAGTCACGTTGTTGACTTCCTGCTTTGTTTATGACCAGCTGGCAGTGGGCGGGGATTCTCAATGACCTCAGAGAGCCAGGTGTATGTGCTCAGGCCTCCACCTGCTGAACTACTTGTCCTCAGCTGAGAACTGTGAAGCCGTCAAACACAAACCAACCCGGAACTTTGAACAGAGTTCAGCTGATGATGAAGACTGCAGGTAAAACCCCAAACCCCCACCTGACAGCCGTCACTGCCAGGTGGGGGTCCTCACCTGTACACACAGTACCTGTACCTCACGGCAGTAAACCACCACATTAACCTTTGATCTGACAAACGAAACGTGATCAAAGTCTCAGCTGACGAACAGCTGATCTCAGTCACTGTCCGATTCACACAAACCAGCAAACTGCAGGTTCTAACAGGAAGTTCATCTCCGCCTGGTTCCGTCACTTCAGAACCCGCTCAGGTCTTATTGGACGAATATCAGCTGTTCCGTCAAACAGAAGATTTAGAGTCCGACAGAACGGGTTAAAGAACTCTTGGGTTCCTCACAAATATCAGAGCTTTTGTTCTCTGTGTTCCTCAGTGTTCCTCAGTGTTCTCAGTGTTCTCTGTGTTCCTCAGTGTTCCTCAGTGTTCCTCAATGTTCTCAGTGTTCTTTGTTTCTCTGTTTCTCTGTGTTCCTCAGTGTTCCTCAGTGTTCCTCTGTGTTTCTCTGTGTTCCTCTGTGTTCCTCAGTGTTCCTCAGTGTTCTTTGTTTCTCTGTGTTCTCTGTGTTCTCTGTGTTCTCAGTGTTCTTTGTTTCTCTGTGTTCCTCTGTGTTCCTCTGTGTTCTCTGTGTTCCTCAGTGTTCCTCAGTGTTCCTCAGTGTTCTTTGTTTCTCTGTGTTCCTCTGTGTTCCTCAGTGTTCTCAGTGTTCTCTGTGTTCTCAGTGTTCCTCTGTGTTCTCAGTGTTCTTTGTTTCTCTGTGTTCCTCAGTGTTCCTCAGTGTTCTCAGTGTTCTCTGTGTTCTCAGTGTTCCTCTGTGTTCTCAGTGTTCTTTGTTTCTCTGTGTTCCTCAGTGTTCCTCAGTGTTCTCAGTGTTCTTTGTTTCTCTGTGTTCCTCTGTGTTCTCAGTGTTCTTTGTTTCTCTGTGTTCTCTGTGTTCTCAGTGTTCTGTGTTCCTCAGTGTTCCTCAGTGTTCTTTGTTTCTCTGTGTTCCTCTGTGTTCTCTGTGTTCTCAGTGTTTCTCTGTGTTCCTCTGTGTTCTCAGTGTTCTGTGTTCCTCAGTGTTCCTCAGTGTTCTTTGTTTCTCTGTGTTCTCTGTGTTCTCAGTGTTCTGTGTTCCTCAGTGTTCCTCAGTGTTCTTTGTTTCTCTGTGTTCTCTGTGTTCTCAGTGTTCTGTGTTCCTCAGTGTTCCTCAGTGTTCCTCAGTGTTCCTCAGTGTTCTGTGTTCTCAGTGTTCTGTGTTCCTCAGTGTTCCTCAGTGTTCCTCAGTGTTCCTCTGTGTTCTCAGTGTTCCTCAGTGTTCCTCAGTGTTCTGTGTTCGTTCCTCTGAACCACAAACTGTCAGAAGGTCCGAGGCTTGTCATCGATATATTTCCTCAGAGGAAAAAGGTAACAAACTTTATTAAATGTATTTCGTCAGTTTAATATTGATCTGTTGGTGCTCACCTGACGCACCTGCCCATCACTTCCTGGATTAGTCTGTAGTCAGTTGACTGTTTGATTAGTTTAGAACGTCAGTTACAGAACAAAACATATTGTAGAACAAGTTTTCTTTCATTCGGCAGTCACGTGACCATCTGTCTGCTCTCTGGTTGGTTGATTTCTCTCCTTCGCTGACAGACTCAATTAGTTTTCATGATTCTGTGAACTTAATTAATATAAAGAACATAAGGTCCATTTAGTAGCCAGTCTGGAGCTTTTGATCATATCACATGATCCTCCTCAGCAGATGGAGTTGTCATGGAAATGATCCTGATTGTAAACAAGATGAAGGAGCTTTAAGATGCTGCACTGCTTCATCAGTGAACAGGTGAGGAAGACTCACCTGCCACATCAGACTGTGGAGGATTTACTAAACCCTGAACTGTTCCTTTAACTGTGGAGAAAGTCCACATGAGTCCATGAACCTGATTCATGTAACAGAATGAGACTGTTGATCAGTCAGTGATCAATATCCAGATGATCGATACTGACTCACATCTGTAGGGAGACAAACATGATCTCTCACACACACACACACACACACACACACACACACACACACACAGCAGGCACGTGGCGCTGGGTGGGGCTATAACAACAAATATAAACACGTTTCTTCATCATCAAACATTCAAATTCCGTGACGTCAGAAATTAAGTTCTTTCTCTCTTTCTGCTGGATCCAAGTACAGAAATAAGATCCACCAAACTGCAGTCAGATCTGACCTGTTTCCTGCCGCCATACACAGCGCGTGCCAATAACAACACACCGGTTTAAATAAGCGAGATATTATTCTGATAAATGACTTCTGTTATTACCTGAGAGCCGAATTAAAGAGAAGCTCGTGAGACTTCAAGGAAGCGACTTATCTTTGTTCTCCCGCTGTGCTCTATCGCAGACGAGCGAAGCAACCTTAAAATGGCCAACTTTTAAATGGAGTCTGGTGTGCGGTTTCCTCGATGTGAGAGGGACCAGTGTTCCCTGTTTGTGATGGTGTCGGAGGGTCAAAGATCTCCTACCTGGTTCACCTGCGGCTCCGGATCACCTGAGGGTTTCCCTCCACTGACTCTTCACCTCCGCCGGGGATCGCACCTGCGACTCTACGGTCACATGATCCAGAATCCAGTCCAGAGTCCAGAACCCGCAGAGTCAGAGTCGCGGTTCCGTCCTCTGCTCAGCTGATTGTCTCCCGCTGCGGCTCGCGCTCCGCACCGCGCCGCGTCTCACGTCAGGTGTGATCGATGACGCTGATTGATTGAGTGATGACGCTGATTGTCGCCTCGTGCAGCCGCTCCGCTCCGGGATCAAACCACCTGATCAGCGCGGCTGCGGACACTGATCGATCATCGCGGATCGATGATCTGATCGGATGAAGGATCCCTGCTCCTCCTCCTCCTCATCGATACAGCAGCGTCTCTGTTCAGACTGAATGACGCTCCATCAGCACCGCGAGGCGCGCTCACAGCGCAGCGGGCACGCGCACGTTCATGCGCGCACAGACTCACGTCACGCAGACAGATTGATGTTTGCTGATCGATAACAGTGATATCTGCGGACCGTCTCTCTGTTCCTTATCGATAGTCATGATTATTGTTTATTGTTGTGTTCTTCCGATGATTATTATTGATTCTCAGGCTTTTATTGATTGTTTTGATCTGATTGTTGTCATCTATGTAAATCACTTCTAAACATAAACATATATTGATCAGGCCGGGGGGGGGGGGGGCTCTCCATCTCTTCTTCAGCTACCTTTTACTTCAGGTAAAGCTGGTCGAAACCCGCACGCGCGCGCGCCTCCCACCTGGAGGTTCTGACACGTGTCCATGTACAGTTCAGGTTTCTCACCTGGGTTCTGTAACTCGCTGCTGCTCTCTGCGTTACAGGTGCGAAGTGTAAGCAGTGAGACTGTCCACCTGTGAAGAGGCAGCGTGTCAGGTATCTCACCGCGCTAGCTCGTTAGCTCAGTTAGCTGTGCAGCTAATCATCCAGAATATTCTCACATCAAACGCAGTGGATCAAAGATTTGCTTCGACCAAACCAGAGCTGCTGATCGCTGGAGCAGTTTAAAGACTGACGAAGACGGTTTACACTCTATACACAGCATGTAGCTGTATATACTCGTGTGTGTGTGTGTATATATATATATATATATATATATATATATATATATATACACACACACACACACATGGTCCATCCAGTATCTGACACTCTATATTATAATCTTTTAGAAAACATTTTAGAAAAATGTGACATTTGATGTTTTTATAAACAGTTAAGATGGTTTGTTATATCTGACCTTCCCTTTCTCTCTAAGATCCTTGAGAAAGCAGTCGCCAATCAGCTGTGTGACTTTCTAAATAACAATAGTTTATTTGAGGATTCTCAGTCAGGGTTTAGAGTGCATCATAGCACAGAGACAGCACTGGTGAAAATTACAAATGACCTTTTAATTGCATCAGACAACGGACTTGTCTCTGTACTTGTCTTGTTAGATCTTAGTGCTGCGTTCGACACCATTGACCATCACATCCTATTACAGAGAATGGAACATGTAATTGGCATTAAAGGAGCCGCACTAAGCTGGTTTAAATCCTATCTATCAGATCGATCTCAGTTTGTACATGTTAACGGTGAGTCCTCCGTGCACGCCAAAGTTAGTCACGGAGTTCCACAAGGTTCTGTGCTCGGACCGATTCTATTCACCTTATATATGCTTCCTCTAGGCAATATTATTAGGAAACACTCCATAAACTTTCATTGTTACGCAGATGATACCCAATTATATCTATCGATCAAGCCAGATGAAACTAACCAGTTAGCTAAACTTCAGCATGCCTTAAGGACATAAAGACCTGGAAGACCTGCAACTTTCTGATGTTAAACTCAGACAAAACTGAAGTTATTGTACTTGGCCCCAAACACCTCCGAGACACATTATCTAAAGATATAGTTACTCTAGATGGCATTGCCCTGGCCTACAGCAGCACCGTAAGGAACCTCGGAGTTATCTTTGATCAGGATTTATCCTGTAACTCCCACATGAAACAAACTTCAAGGACCGCCTTCTTTCACCTACGCAACATTGCGAAAATCATCACATCCTGTCTCAAAATGATGCAGAAAAATTAGTGCATGCATTTGTTACTTCTAGGTTTGACTACTGCATTTCCTTATTATCAGGCTGCCTGAATAAGTCCCTTAAGACTCTCCAGTTGATCCAGATCGCTGCGGCACGTGTACTGACAAGAACCAGGAAAAGAGATCATATTTCTCCAATATTAGCTTCTCTGCACTGGCTCCCTGTAGAATCCAGAATAGACTTTAAAATCCTTCTCCTCACCTACAAAGCTCTTAATGGTCAGGCACCATCGTATCTTAAAGAGCTCATAATACCTTCTTACCCGACTAGAACACTGCGCTCCTTCTATCGACTGATGAGTCTTCAGTCTGTTTGTGTTTGGACTGAGCGTCACGGTGTAGATTCACCACCTGCAGGTCAGAGTGAATATTAAAAGACTTTAAAGCAGCTGTAATGAGTATTTTAATCACAGCCCTGTATGAAGCGACGCGTCGGCGGCTCTGAACCATCAGCTGAACCTGCAGCTCGGCTTCACGGAGACTTTCAGCTCGTTCGTCTGCTGCTGCTCTGGTATGGTGGTCAGCGCTAACCTTCACAGTCAAAGCCAGTTGAGTGTTTTAATATGAAGCAACAGCAGCAGGAAATGTTGTGTTAGCATTAGCAGTAAGCTAATCCAGCTGTGTAGCAGAGTGAACAGGAAACGGTGAGGCTGATATCGGATCAGATCTACAGACACTGGATTACAGGCCGCAGGGTTTTCTTGTCAGCGGCGTGGGAATGAGCGGGAACGCAGGACTCCGCCACTAACGATAAAAACTACGATACAGAGATAATCACTGAACGTAAACACGTCGAGCACAAACAGAAGCAAAATCAGGTTTGATTTGATGAAAGTCTGACAGATTATAACTTTAATGTGTAAAGGTTTGATGACAGGAAGTGGATTCCACACGGCCGGTAAAAAAATGCTCTAAAAATCTTTATTGTTCAAGAGAATATTCACAAACAGGTTCGATTTTCAAACAGCTGAAAAATCATTCGCTTCCTGCTCAGACAAACTGACCAATGGGTGAGCTGCATCACTGCGGCCAACACTTAATCAACAGAAGAAGAAACAGAAACCACAGAAGAAAAAATAACTTCTTTTCATACAGACGTCAAGGAAAAACAAAATCTTTTGATGCTACAGAAGAAAATTTACAACAGAGCTTGTTTAAACTCCGCCCCCGACAGCGCGGCGACCTTTGACACGACCTCAGAGACGGGGCGAGACACAGACAGCTACATCTACGTGTAATAAACAACTTTATTGTTGACATTTGAAGGTGAAAAGCTGTGGACTCCGCCCCTCGCTGTCTCCATGACAACAAAAACACCTTAGAAGAAGAAAAGAGTTCTGATTGGTCGATAATGTACAAATATCCTACAAGTCTTTTATTTTGTCTGTTTCCTGTGGGACAGGAAGCTGCCCTGCCTCCTCCTCGTCGACATGGTAACCAGCTGCAGGGTGGAGCTTAAGACGGTGGCAACCAATCACAGTCCGCAGCAGAACGTTGGCTCCTCCTATTGGTCGGTTCTGAACTTCTTTGGTCCGACAGGTTTACTGACGACAAGAAAACAAATACACAGTATTGACGAGATTTAAAGGGACATTTCACTGATTTAAACGCCCTCTGGTGATGTCACAGTGATGTCAGCAGGGCACAGACAGGCGGTCCTCGAGGTCATGTGACGGAGAGGATTTAAATATTCCTGCAGGTTTCATTGTTGATAAAGTGCTGAATCATTTCACGAGTTATTGAGTTTAAAAGCTTTTATTTTAAGTCGCTTTAAGTGAAATGTGACGTAGTAATGTTGTAAGTATGTATTTGGTATTACATTGTATAATCGAGTTTTACTGTCTGAACCACCTGATGAAGTACTTGACGTTCCTCGCGGTTCCTCACCTGTAGACCAGAGGTTCTGAGCTGCTCTTCAACTTTATTTAACGAACTGAAAAACTAGAATAACAAACGTTTGACTGCGTGAAGCTCGGTGAAATAAGAAGCAAGAAGTTACAACTGACTCGCTGCACAACACACGTCGTGACTGCAGTCACACCTGCCAGGTGAGGTCACATGACCAACAGGCTGCCTTTACCGTAAAGTCGCTGCCGCTCACCAGGGAGCGGGAGACGGTGCTTCAAAATAAAAGCAGTGTTACGGAAATTCACGACATTTCAAAGTCACGTCTTCCAGTTTCCCCCGCTGCTTTACATGCAACGGTACAAAGGTCATATATTAACTAGAATCAATAATTAAACTGAGCTTTTAACACAACACTGTTTGTTTTGGACAATCAGCAACTTTACTTTGAAAATGTTCAATGTTGCATTCAGATCGTACCATAGACAGTTTATTTCCTGCATGTGTAAATATAATCAGTTCTTACAAATCAGGAGAAGCTCCTGGTCTCTTCGCTGCTGGTTTGGCGTCTTTACTGCTTTCTACCGGAGGACAAAGACACACAGACATCAGTGATACGACTTGTTTGTTCCTCTCACTTCCTACTTTTTACCGCCCTGCTGGTTGCTATCACGCTCACCTTGTAGCCACCGGACCTGCGTGGCCGGCCCGTAGCCCTTCTGGTTGCGAGCGGCGATGCGGAAGATGATGGCAGGCTTGGTGGTGTAGTCGATGTGGGCGTTGGCGAGGCTGGAGGCCTGGACCAGGCAGGACGGGTTGGGACCGCAGTAGACCCTCATGAAGGCCAGCTGGGCCGGGCCGGAACCTGAACCAGAGGAGGTGGCCTGGCTGGACTGGATGGCCAGGTACACAGAGTACTCCGTGATCTTCCCCGATGTGACGGCAGGAGGCTCCCAGGTGAGCTGAGCCCCGTCCAGGTTCTGCAAAACATTAGAAACACCTCTAAATATGACACACACACATAAAACGGCAATAAACACGCGGTCCGATAAACGCCTCTCTGCCCGTGTTAACCACAACCGAGCACCGTTGTATCGGACCGCGTCAGGCTGTCCAGGTGTACCTAATAAAGCGGCCACTGGTGTGAGCAGGTGTGGGAAAGGTAAAGGTGCACAGAGACACTCGGAGACACGAGAAGCGGAAGCAGAGCTCAAACAGAAGAAAAGTCGACAGGACTCAAAGCGTTGAAGGAAAAGGTGGCGTGCGGCCACTGATCACGGTTTCCACGGTAACCCACCAACACCGTGACATCAGGGAAACACGTCCTGCCGGTTCTCAACATCCCAAACAGGAAGTGTGTCTCACCTTGCTGATCTTGATGGCGCAGGGCGCTCCGGGGAAACCGGGAAGACACGTTTTAAACGCCGACACCTCCGAGAACGCACCGCGCCCGCAGATATTGATCCCGGCGACCCGAAACTTATAGGCGGTCCCCGGCTGCAGCTCCACCTTTCTCATCTGACTGTAGTCTGGCAGCGCACCCGAGTCATCCTGCAGGGACACACATCAGCAACATCATCATCAATGTCCCGATCAATATCTGATCAATAATCTGATCAAACGTACAGTAAAACCTTGTAGAGACTGTGACGATGTTTCAGGTGAAGTTAAGTTTGTAGGTCATCTGTGCTTTTATTTTGAAAACACAGCTGTGAGAGCCATGTTTCCACGGTGACAGTCAGTCCTTCCACATTAAGAGTCTGTCAGACAGTAAGTCGCTCCCGCCGAGCGGCAGCCATGTTTTTCTTAATTTACCCAGAATTCAAAGCAAAGGAGTCCGTCTTAAGAAAGTCGAGGAGGAGACAGACGGATCGAGGCGTCTGTTTGAGTCAAAGTCTGTCGTCGTGAAATGATGCGATGAAGACAAGTGAGGAGCTCCGGCGAGCGGAAGGGCTTACGTCGGCCATGTTGTCGTCGTAGGGGACGTAGTAATGAGTGACCACCATGTTGGTCACTTTGACGATGCCGACGTCGTACCACTGACTGTCCCTCGCTGATGACCTCACCTGGACGCCCTGCTTCTACACACACACACACACACACACACACACACACACACACACACAGAGTTGCATGTTGTTAGCATGTTGTTAGCATGTTGTTAGCCCCCGCTGTCGCTCTGCAGCGTTGCGTCTCTCACCCCGGCAGTTGCTGCTATGCCATTGGTCACCTCGGCGAGCGCAGCAGTTTGAATCTTAGCCGGGCTGGCCGTCAGAGGAGGGGCGGGGCCAAACGTACTGGCCAATCGGGCCACGGCGCTCGTCACTGCCGATGATGTCAGCTCGTGTCCGTTGCTCTCTGCCGTCGGGTCATTCAGGCTGTCTGCTGGAGCAAGGCCCTCTGGGAAACACGAGGGAGGAGGTCAGCAGACTGCGAGTCGCCAGAGCGACGATCGGTTATTACATCTCGCCGTTTCTTTCAACGGCGATCAGCGCTGTGTCAAGTTAGTTTCACAAATATCTTCAGTCATCAGCTGTTCAGATAAATATCTTTATATTTACTTTTGAACTGATTTTCTTCATTATATTAATAAAGAATGTGACGTCTGTTATTAAAGCTGAGCGTCATCACACAGCGACACTGACGCTCGTCTTCGTTAACGATTATTTGGTCAGTTGATGATTTTATTTGACCAACAAACATTTTCCTTTTCGAACGATGTGACAAAGAAAAGCAAAGCGCTGAGTAAAGATCTGCGTAATAAAATGAAGTGATTATCAAAATAGCTGTAGATTAGTGTGACTCCACTGTGACCTCCGACCTTTAAACTCAGGACCTGCGGATCACGTGGGTCCCCATCAGGGGTCTACCTGTGGGCACGCTGCTGTGCTGCGGTTCTGGTTCTGCTGGTTCTGCTTGGTTGTGGACGTCCTGCAGCTGCTGCTGGACCAGAGCTGCCAGCTCCTGCTGGGTCAGAACGATGGGGATGGGCTGGTCCACCGACGCGTCTCCTGCACCGAGACAAATGCTCGTGAAGACAGCGACTTCTTTGCTTTCGCCTCTTTCCGACAGACCAGATCCACAAGACGCAGAATCAGTTCTGAACCGGACTAAACTGCATCTTCAGACTGTTTGAGACGCACTTCATCTCGAACATTAAGGTGTGCGCTGTGCTTTTATCATGCGGCTCTGTGTGAACTCCTGTAGTGAGACTCAAGACACTTCCTGGTTAAATCAATAATAAATACTGAATCAATAAACACACACAGCGTATCTCTCTGTGTATCTCACCGATGTGTCCTGCTGCCTGCAGGACCGCCTGTATTGTCGCCTGGTGAACTGCCTCCTCTGTTGCCGTGGTAACAGCCAGCTGATCCGAGGTCAGTCCCGTCACCATCAGGGTCGTCGCCCCGGAGACCAGCTCACCTCCGTCCCCCTCAGATGACATCAGCTCCTGAGGAAGACCGCTGTCCATCTGAGAGAGGGACGAGCTGATTGGTTATCTGTGTGTGTGTGTGTGTGTGTGTCTCTCTGTGTGTGTGTGTGTGTGTGTGTGTGTGTGTGTGTGTGTGTGTGTGTGTGTGTGTGTGTGTGTGTGTCTCTGTGTGTGCGTGCGTACCTGTGCTGCCGCCTCGCTGCCCTCCACATGAACCTGTAACACTGAGGCTTCTGATGACATCACATGCCCTGATTGGCTGTCCGTCTGCATAGGCTCCTCCCCCTCTGCTGCGGTCACCATGGCAACAGCCTCCTCAGAGGACTCCGCCCTGCCCTCTCCGACCAATGAAGAGATCTCCTGCACACAGAGGGAATCATGGGACGTCAGAGATGATGATGTAATAATGATGATTAAGGCGCTGTGTGTTTGTGTGCGCGTCACTCACAGGTATGGATGGCCCAGGTGTGGGTGTGGCCTGTGTAACCGTGGTGACAGCTCTGCTCTGACTGGCTGTGGTGGAGGAGGCGGGGTCAGAGGAGGAGGAGGGGTCTGTGGAGTCTCCCTGCAGACCGTCTCCACCCTGCTGAGCTGGAGACAGAGGACAGGAAGTGACGTCACTTCCTGCTGAACGCACCATGTGCGACGCTCTTAAACACTCGGTGACACTAAATGTTACAGTTTGGGTTCGCTGTGCAGCAACGCCACCGTTTCTCTTTGATCTCACTGGACCAACAGCTGCAGACAGTTTCAGGACGTCAGAAACACATTTTAAAGGCTTTTGTCACATTTCAGAAAACAAGCTGCTCGTCATTTTGTAGAACAACAGAACTTTTCCATGACTCCAAGTTGAAAAATGTTTAGGGTCCACACAAAAGCTATAAATGGTGTAAAACATGCGTGGACGAACTCCTGGTGCCTGTTACATCATGTGCTGCCAACTTATTTTCAACGCTTTGTTGTTCTGGATTCATTTTATTGTCCTATTTCAGTCACTGCGGGTGTCTGTATGTTAATGAGCCAAACTGTATTCTGTTGTAACGGCCAAGTGCCACAAGATGGCGGCAGCTACATTCGAGAAATTTGACAACCGTGCAAGTCACCGAATTTTCCACAATACGATCCTGCACATGTTACACAATAAAAGCCTCTTCAGGAAATGAAGGAAATCTATACACTAAAATGCTAGAGGGCTTTTAATTTGAAGCGTATACAGGAAGTGTATTAACAGCATAATCAGAATCAGAAATACTTTATTGAAACTCTTTAATAATAATTACTAATGCAGTAACAACGCAGTTTACCAGGGCAAACAGGAGCAGATCAGAAAACAAAGAGGCTTTAGACTAAAATATGACCAAAGATACTTCAGACAGAGTGAATTAGAAATAAAGGCCCGTCTCTGATATAAGCCTGCTTCAGATAAAGGCCCGTCTCTGATATAAGCCTGCTTCAGATAAAGGCCTGTCTCTGATATAAGCCTGCTTCAGATAAAGGCCTGTCTCTGATATAAGCCTGCTTCAGATAAAGGCCCGTCTCTGATATAAGCCTGCTTCAGATAAAGGCCTGTCTCTGATATAAGCCTGCTTCAGATAAAGGCCTGTCTCTGATATAAGCCTGCTTCAGATAAAGGCCCGTCTCTGATATAAGCCTGCTTCAGATAAAGGCCTGGTACCTCTGCAGCTGAGGTAAAGAAAGGACACACTAATTTATCCAACTGTGCAGTTCTCCATTTATAAATCCGTCAACATCAACATGTAACACGTTTGAAGCACAGACTGTATATAAAGATGGACGACATGTCAGCTCCCCAGCAGTGAAGCGAAAACATCTGGATCGCCCCCTGGTGGCGGGCTGCAGTACAGGTCATAAACCCCGCCTCCATGTTGGCAGGAGGGGGCGTTGACATTCGCTTGTTGTGAAAGTGAATCAGGACATTCAGAGAACTGAAATATGTGACGAGGATCATTAGAAAACTGACTTTAGTTCAGTGCTTCACTGTCTCCACTTTCTAAAAGTGTTCTTACGTCTGGGTTATAACTTCCGGTTTGTTTTTATAAATCTTTTCTGTGTGAAGTGGCGTACGCACGTTTTAACGGTTAGAAATGAGGCTTCAGGTGTGTCAGCAGGTTACCTGTCGCTGTGGTAGCGGTGTTGGTGGTTCCTGTCTCGTGGGTCTCACATGGCGGGTTGGAACACACCTGGAGGCAGAAACAGGTTTAACCAATCACCGATCATCAGTGCACACCTTCAGTCTGCATTCAGGTGTTCTCTCACCTGTCTGAGTCCTCCAGCTCCTGCTGTGGTAGCGGTGTTGGTGGTTCCTGTCTCGTGGGTCTCACATGGCGGGTTGGAGCAGGTGTTCCCTCCGTTCAGACTGACAGGATGTGGAGGAGCAGACTGCTGAGCTGAAGGCTGGCTGGAGCTCACCTGAGGAGGAGAGAGGAGCACCTGAAGGTTTCAGATTCAACCACCGCTCACCTGTTACCTGACACAGCAGCTGTTTGTCTGTTTCACAGGGCTGACATGTAACACAACGACTGTACAGGAACAAGACATTTCTCACCTGCTTGTATGTATAATAGTTCCTTATCTTTTTTGTCCTCGTGAGTCAAACTCCTTGTATGTGTTCACATAGTTGGCCAGTTTAGCTGATTCTGATTTATTCCAGTATTTCACATGTTGCTCAGGTGTAACGTCGTACATTAAGAGTCTGCAGCCATTTCCGTGGGACAAAAATATCATAAAAAGATATTTTTATCCCGTTTTATTACATTATTTGGGTATACAGCACTGACCTGACATTTCGCCATGGATGTTAAAATGTAAAATCACGGAATTAATGTAGAATCAACACCACGGAGGTATATTTAAATTCAAATACTATTGTTTAATAGCATCTTTTTAACTTTGAACACAGATTCTCTCCTGTGAACTACAGTTTCAATAAAACCATCAAGGCCATTGACTGTCAGCTTGAAAGGCGTAATTCTTATCTGCACGAACGAACGAAATAAAACCCAGGCCTATATGTTAAATTGCCAGCTGAATTTCAAGGCCATTAAAATTAGATATCAGCTTTCTTCTGTGCACTAATATAAATGACAGTTAACAGTAGTGCCAGCTGAATTTCAACAAGGTCCACAACAGATATGAAAACAGAACAAGGAACGATTCTGATTCACAGAGAGTTCAAAGGGACCCTTTCCCCTCGCCAAACTTCAGCCTGACTGTGGAGCGTTATTTTGCCTCCTTCCCGACAAGATAGCACGACGGTACCAATGGATGCCCTAGGTCGTCTAGTTTCATATGATACCAGTATCTTCACTCTAGCTTTAAACTGAGCCGCTACAGTGTCAGAAAGACAGCAATCCGTTAATCGCGTTAAATATTTTTAATGAGTTAAATATTTCAACTTAATCGCAAGACGTGGTAATTTTGACAGCACTACTTTTTATGTAGATAAAGATTTACAGATTTGTCTACACGTTCACAAATGTGATTACGCACACACGGACTGAGATACACAACTCTCCACTCGCATCTGTGAGTAGTTCTGCTACAACAATGGCCCCATATTTATGCTGATGTCACTGCTGAGCGCCTTCCCACGTCAACACAACACCGTCTGACGTGTGGCAGCGTCTCCACCACATCAGCTCATTACAGGAGGTGGAGACTCCCTCCATCTAATGTTGTTCGTTTACCGTTGCTGCTCTACAGGATGTAAACACTGACAGAACCGGATCAGTACCGACTGACATTATAAACACTTCACAGTCAGCTCACCTGCAGCACCGGGCTCAGGCTGGCGGGGGCCACGGTGGCGGTGTTGGTGGTGCCGGTGTCGTGGGTCTCACAGGGCGGGTTGGAGCACGCTCTGTCATTACCACCCATGGTTGCCGTGGCGACTGTGGCGGTGTTGGTGGTGCCGGTGTCGTGGGTCTCACAGGGCGGGTTGGAGCACGCTCTGTCATTACCACCCATGGTTGCCGTGGCGACTGTGGCGGTGTTGGTGGTGCCGGTGTCGTGGGTCTCACAGGGCGGGTTGGAGCAGACCAACGTCACTGCAGCATCATCACAGTGACATCATCAACACACCTGATTATTCACATCAGCTACAACAGTTTACTGCACTGTGATGGTAGTACTGCAGTATCAGTGCTCATCTTTGTATCCTGCTCCATCCTGAACAGTAGCTGGAACTAATACTAGTATCTGCAGTGATAGTAGTAGTAGTAGTACTGTACCTGTAGCAGCTGCAGTGTCTCCAGCCTCTCCCCCTGCAGTAGTAGTAGTAGTAGTATTTGTAGTACTTCCAGGTTCTTCTGAAGTAGGAGAAGCCATAATGGAGACGGGCAGATCCTGGACCAGCGGCTGAGCCTCTGCACCGCTGGGAGTCGTGATCAGAGTCACCTGCAGACACAGTACTGCAGTATTACTACAGTACAGAGACCTGCTCTATATGACAAGTGCCCTGAGGTAACTTCTGCTATGATTTGGTGCTGTATAAATAAAACTGGATATTTTATTACTACAGTACTATAGCGCAGTACAGAGACACAAACCTAGAGTGTTACTACAGTATAGCACAGTCTTGTTACCTGTTTGGGTCCTGTGGGGGTGGCGGTTGCTGTGGTAACCTGGCTGGCTAGCGTGGCGATGGTTGCCAGGGTGGTGATGGGCGTTGCCAGGGAGGCGTTGGCAGTGGAGACAGCTCCTCCTGCCACCGTGGTGGAGACGCTTCCTGTTGCTGTCCCCAGACTGGACATACCTGAGACACAAACACACCTGTCAGAGTCCGTCCACTCAGAGACAGAGAACTGTTCCTTTAACGGGGACCTATTGTTCTCATTTCCAGCTCTATATTTGTATTCACAGTAAAAAAAATAAATCCTTATTTATCTTTATGCAGCACCTCAGTTCATCCTGACTGAAACAAGCCGTTTTAGCTCCTGTCTCTTTAAGGCCCCCCTCCCTAAAAGCCCACTTTCTTCTGATTGGCCAACTTCCTGGGCAGCGAGCCGCTGTGACCAGTATTACAACCCTGTCCCTGACAACCGTCACGCCACTCATGCTTATCACAACTGTTTGCTGTGTTAGCGAGGCAGCTAGCCAGCTGTAGTTTGTCAGTAGCAGATTGAAAGGTCGGCGTCAGAGCATCTCGTCATCGTTCTGCAGCTCAGCAGACGGCGGCGCTGTTTTTTTCACCGGATACGTTGAACTTTTCCCCTGAACGTTTGCAGCTGAGGCGCTGTTTCTCTCTCGACTCGGCAGCAGTGAACCACATTTAATATGGTAGAAAAGGTTTCAGACGTTCAAGACATTTCGGCTCCCATCCGGAAGTCATTCTCAAATGTGAGTGTTGAGAATGACTTCCGGATGGGAGCCGAAACGTCTTGATTCTGAAAACAGCGTCCAGATGACTACGACTGAAACCTTTTCTACGACAGATCACTGCTGGACGAATGAGGGACTACACCGTCACATTTAATATGAACATCCGACATTGTAACATTATAAATATATATGAAAATAAGGGAAAGCATAAAAGGTCCCCTTTAAGCTGGGTCAGTGTTACAGCTGAGGGACTCCTCCTGAAGTAAAGAGCATCTGACCAGTGTTTACCTGTGGTTGCTTTGACGACCAGTGTGGTGACGGTGGGTTTGGTGCCGACAGCTCCCGGTGACACCAGTCTGACTCCGCTCATTGGGACGGTCCTGAGGATCGTACCAGGCGTCCCCGGAGCTCCTTTCAACACCACCTGAAAACAGACCCACATGTTTCGCTCTGAAGACCGTGGCGATGGTAGTGGATTACCAGAAAGAGCCCGGCCCCACCCGCCCCCATCACCCTCCGTGACTCCCCAGTCGACACTGTGGAGACCTTCCGCTTCCTGGGCTGAACATCAGCTCCCTCACCAAAGAAGCCCAGCGGAGGATGTACTTCCTGCGGCAGCTGAAGAAGTTCAACCTGCCAAAGACAATGATGTGCACTTCTACACCGCCATTACTGAGTCCATCCTCACCTCCTCCATCACCATCTGGTACGCTGAAGGAGAAGGTGATTGGCAGCTCACCTGGTAGAGCGCACGCCCCATGTATTCGATTCCAGCCCACGGCCCTTTGCTGCATGCCATGCCCTCTCTCTCCAGCTATCACTATCACACAATAAAGCAGAAATGCCAAAAAAATAATCTTTAAAAAAAAAAAAAAAAAAGAAGAGAGAGAGAAGGTGATTGGCTGCAATCTACCTTCCCTCCAGGACTCTGAGGCGAGCAGGAAAGATTGTGGCTGACCCCTCCCACCCTGGACACAAACTGTTTCAGACACTCCCCTCGGCAGGAGGCTGCGTCCATCAGGACCAAAACCTCACGCTGCAAAAACAGTTTCTTCCTGACTGCAGCCGGCTTCATGAACAAGGCCCGGGACCCCCACTGACACTGACTCTCACACCACCTTAACCCCCCACTAAGTAAGTTTTATTTATATAGCACCTTTCAAAACCTAGGTTACAAAGTGCTTTACAACAGGATAAAAAGTTAAAAGAAAAGAACGCACATAAAACAGAATAGTGTACATGACTCAAGCACAAAAACACAAGAGATGGGTCTTCAGCTGTGACTTCAAACATCCAAGGGGTTTGCTGACCCGACTCTCAGGGGGAGGCTGCTCCACAGCCCGGGACCCAGGACAGCGAACGCACAGTCCCCTCGTGTTTTCAGTCGTGAACGAGGTACAACTAGCAGGCCTCGTTCAGAGGACCCGAGTGGCCTAGCAGGGGTATAAGGCATTAGTAGCTCACTAATATATTCTGGAGCAAGATTATTCAAAGCCTTATAAATGAGGAGGAGGATCTTGAACTGAATAGTAAATTTAATCGGAAGACATCCAGTTACTAATCTCGGCCGGGCACGTGTGCCGAGTAGTTAAATTTGAGAGATCACCAGGCGGATAAGTAGAGTTGTGTGTCATCAGCGTAGCGCTGATAAAACACACAGCTGAACTGATGGATCAAGTGCCCTGACGGGGAGCTTATATAATGAAAATAAAATGGGTCTGAGAATTGACCCCTGAGGCCCCCCACAAGTCAAAGGAGCACAGGTGGACACCTCGTTTGTGCTACACCAGATATCCCAACCGATCAATTACAGTAGCGTGGTCAATAGTGTCAAAGGAGGCTGTGGGGGGGATAGAAGTTCTTATTCTGTTGATTTTGTCTACAAAGAAGGATAAACAAATGTTTACAATCTACCACCAAAGGTGAGGACATGCAGGAGGCGGAATTATTTAAGAGGCGGTCAATAGATTTAAGAAGAAACCTCGGATTGTGTTTGTTTGTGGTGATGAGATTATTGAAATAGGCTGTTTGTGCATCCTCGATCTTTTGATTCAGCAAGACCATCAAGTCTTTCATTCGATTATAATGGACAAGCAGTCGCGTGGTTTTCCACCTACGCTCTGCTTGTCATCATTTAGCCACGGAGAAGAATTGGTCTCAAAAACTGATTTGGTCGTAAGGGGTCAGCAGCATCTAGAGCAGACGCACACAGTTCATTAATTATTCACCATGTCATCAATATGTGAAAAGGATAATCCTTCTTGATCCAACACAAAAAGTAGACTGACTGCGCTTCTGGGCTAAAATGGTGGGATTTAAAAAACAAAATACATTTATGATCAGAGATAAAATCATCCAGTTTTGGAGAACTAAGTGTCATGCCCAAGGTGAACACTAGGTCAAGTGTATGGCCATCATGAGTGGGACTGTTTACATGTTGTAAAACATTAAAAGACTCAGTTACACTAATAAAATCACTTGCTGGGACATTTGTTGCATCACCAACATGGAAATTAAAATCACCTTATCATACTTGACAACTGCAGCAGCAATGAAATCAGAAAACTCAGATAAGAAACATCAGAGCCTCAAAGCTGGTCATTTTTTTAACAGTAAGAAGTGAAAAACGTGAGCGATTTTTAAAAACTACAGCCACCAGTTTAGTTTAGCTAACTACACGTTATATAAACGTAAAGTCCGCATCTCCTGGACTACTATCATGCACACTGCAAATAATCTTATACTCTTAACTGCACAGCGCTTTCATTTAAATAAGTATATATAATAATTATTATTTATAATATTGTTTCACATTTAATTGTCTATTTATGCTTCTTGACCTGTAGCACTTGCTTTATCTTTCTTTACATTTTCTACTTACTACGTTTATTGTTTTGCACCAAAATACCAAAGTCCTGTATGTGAAAACCTCCTTGGCAGTAAACCTGATTCGGATTAAGAAACAAGGCGTCCGAACAATGTTCACTTACATGCAGCGTGGGGAAGCAGTTAAAGAGGTTCACCAGTATATTCTTTCAATTTACAGTATTTTGGTTCCTGATTAGTTTTGTTTTTACCCCCCCCACTTGTTCTCTTGGCTTGTATTAGTGAGTCCCCGTGTGTTAACTGCCTTTCCAGAGTTATACTGAATGGTTTTGGTTAGCCAGGTGTGCCGTAGATGTGTGTGTTACCTGTGTGAGCCCCTGCTGTCCAGCTGCAGTGATTTTGGGGACGGTGGTGATGATTTTTCCAGCACTTCCTGGTGTCACCATCTTGGTGGTCAGGATCGTGATTGGACTGTTAGCACCTGTAGGGGGAGGAGCGTCGCTCAGTCAATCACCCAATTTAAAATGAAAAGCAGCTCAGGCATTCAGGTGTGTTTTTCCTGTACCTGCCCCCCCATGTAGCGCCGACATTGGGATGGTCTTGATGATTGTGGTGCCAGGTTTGGAGGTTGCCGGGGCAACGCCCAGGATGGTCTGTTTGGTTGGTGTGGATCCGGCCTGCGCGGTGCTGAGGAGGGTGGTCTGTTTACCATCTGCTGACGTCACCAACTTCAAGATGGTTCCTGCCGGGAGAGCGCCCTTCGTCTGATACGGGCGGGGGGGGGGTGTTAATGTCTGCTGTCAGGCGTTAACGTGTGTGTGTGTGTGTGTGTGTGTGTGTGTGTGTGTGTGTGTGTGTGTGTGTGTGTGCGCGTGTCCTCAGTAACCAGTACCTGGAGGATCTGGGTGACTGGGCTGCTCCCAGCCTGACCAGTAACTGCTCCACTCTGAACTGGTTTGGTCTGAACCACTGACACCACCTTCCCCAGGTTACCAAGGTTACCAAGGTTACCCAGGTTACCAAACTGAAACAGAGGGAGGAGTGATGTCATCAGGTCTGTCTGAGGGTTTAATATTTATAATGTGTCACATTTTCTTCCTAAATGGCATCAAAAAGGTTTTGATCACATATTCTGATTCAGGTTTTTAATTATAATTTACACACAAATGTGCATAAATTCCTTTTAGAGAATTTAACAGCAATTTTAAGTAGTTTGTTAAACAGCATCTGACGTCCGGGGAAACATGAACCGTGTTATATTTGAACTTTCTGTTAGCAACAGAAAGAAATGATTCCTCATCCTCTTTCACTCTAATGTGGTGTAATGAAAAAATATTAATGAGTCATACTTTTAATGACATTTACTTTAATTTACTTTTAATGACTATTATATTATCATTACACTAGAAAAGGTCTTAATGGATAAATGTTATATTGACAAAAGCATATTGTGTAAATCCCCATGTAGTCTGCTGCTGTCTCTTCATGCTTTAAACCACCTGACGTTCATTATTATTGTTCACTCAGGTAAACCCTTTGTTTATTTTTACACATATTAGGACTACAACTGACGGTTACTCTGATTACCCATTCATATGCTAATGTACGTCTCATTTAATCGGTTAATGTTCAAAATGTCAAAACATTGTGAAAAATGTCATATATATCTTTTATTTGATTGTGCCTTTTTAGAATTTCTGATTCATGGTTATTACAGTTTGTTTCTGCATTGAGTAACTTGATATTTCTTATGAGACAAAGTGAAAAAATAGCCAGTTCCTCAGGTGGTGATAGTAAAAATAGTTTTCATTCAGTGACCAGCAGGTGACATCACTCACCAGAGCTCCGCCTCCTCCCACACTGAGTGGACTGTTAACGAGAGTGATGGTCTTTGTGACTCCGCCCACCACCGTGGTGACCACCTGAGCCTGCTGGGAGACCGTCACCGTGCCGGACTTATGGACCGTGATGATTGGTCGGCTGGGGGTCCCGGGGGTGGAGACTACAGAGGCTCCGCCCACCTGAGCAGCAGCAGTCTTCAGCATGCGAGTGGCTGGGTTACTCACCTGAGACACACGGAGAAAAAACACCTTTACACTGCGACGCCTTTACACTGTATAATGTTTACACTGCGACACCTTTACACTGTATAATGTTTACACTGCGACGCCTTTACACTGTATAATGTTTACACTGCGACGCCTTTACACTGCGACGCCTTTACACTGTGACGCCTTTACACTGTGACGCCTTTACACTGTATAATGTTTACACTGCGACGCCTTTACACTGCGACGCCTTTACACTGTATAATGTTTACACTGCGACGCCTTTACACTGCGACACCTTTACACTGTGACGCCTTTACACTGTATAATGTTTACACTGCGACGCCTTTACACTGCGACACCTTTACACTGTATAATGTTTACACTGCGACACCTTTACACTGCGACGCCTTTACACTGCGACGCCTTTACACTGTATAATGTTTACACTGCGACACCTTTACACTGTATAATGTTTACACTGTGACGCCTTTACACTGTATAATGTTTACACTGCGACGCCTTTACACTGTATAATGTTTACACTGCGACGCCTTTACACTGTATAATGTTTACACTGCGACGCCTTTACACTGCGACGCCTTTACACTGCGACGCCTTTACACTGCGACGCCTTTACACGCGATAGCGAGGGGCGCAGAGAAGAGACAGGAAGTGTCCATGAAAACTCTGCGCAGAGCGTCCATTGTAAAGCTGAACCAGCCGACCACAATGGCTCGACGTCTCTGCTTCAGCATCTCAGCAGAAAGTTTAACGTTAGTCTCTGCGTCCAGTCCGCAGAGCGACCCGACACAAGGTGGATGAAGGCTGGTGAAGAATGTAGGCTATGTTAATTATGGCTGTATGTCACGGCTAGTTAACCACGTAAATCAGTGTGGTGGCTAGTTATGACGTCCCTGAGTTAGCTAGGTTTTGTTCAAGATATTAACCACAGCAGATAAAATGCAGCAGTCAGTCTGTGAACGCCTGAGCCTGAGTACACGCACGCAGGCCTACTTTCAAGTAGCGTCATCGCTAGCTGGTGGCTAATTCAGTTCATCCCACTTGATGGCGCTGACTATTTACTGGCGTTTACCAGCCCCCTGCGGTGAAACTAATGGGGACAAATAAAAGAAATTAACTCGTGTATATATTTCCCAGAGCAACAGTAATATGACAGCTGCGTACGGTACCATTGTAACTGGAGCGGCCACCTTGACTGGCAGACTGCTGGATCCTGGACTCACAGCCACTGTCTTTACAATTGTTGCTCCTGCAGGGACGTTCAGCATCGCCGCTGTGGACGGAGGGATCTTCTGAGTCGCTGCCGCCGCCGCCGCCAACGCCGCCATGCCGCTCATCTGAGGACTGCTTCCTATTGGCTGAGAGCAGACAGGAAGGAGGAGGGAGGTGTTAGAACAAGGATTAATCTGTTGAGAGTCAAAGTTCTTGACAAAAAATTCTCAACAAAATTTTCCAGAGCTTGCAGTCACATTTTGTGGCCTTCAACAGCGTCTGGAGTTGCTCCATTGTCATGGAAATTGTTTAGTGATCGCATGACAACAGGTGGTCGTATAACTCCATATAACTGATGACAACTGAGTAGACTCAAGCCAATGAGGAAGGCCAAGGGATGTAGCTGAAAGCACCAGAAGTTCCAGTAAGTGGACTTTGTGCTAAGATTTTCCAAGGTCAAGAACGGACATTAAGCTCAATTTGAAACAGCAGTTTCACAGAAACACCGGGACTCGAGGTCTACTGACACTCACGTTTCCAGTCTTCTCGGTATATATTCATATCTGACATTCGAGTACAAATAGCTAGATGTTTATTATGTCAATAACATGGATGTTACATTCTGAGTATGGACGCTACTGTGTTGCCAAAGAATTGCCAGAAGACTGTAGCTAGTTACTGCAGCTCATACAAATCAATCAACACCAAACCCAGACAAGCTCAACGCACAGCATTTTATTCAAGCTGCAGCGCTAAAACAGTGCAGGTCAGTGTCATGTAAGTTTAAATACCTGCGTACCTTCAACCGCAACAGAAGGGACGTTCATGTACAATTCACCGGGTAACTAGAAAACACGTCCGCTGACTTTGATTCACATAAAACATGTACAACAAATAGTCTCTTTTATAAATAAAGTTAAATCGTTTCATTTTCACGGCGTCTGTGCAGCCTTGTTTATTCACTGTGTCCATGGAAACGACGATGAGCGCAGCCATAAAGGTTTCCTTACGCGGTTTACTTTTCTGATAACTGCGTAGCTCATAACTGTTGAGACAAGCTGCGACGCCGCAGAGGCAGCTGTGCGTACGGGTGTGCGTTCAGCCGCACGCCATACTTCTTGCCTTGCTTTCGCCCTCGGGCCGCCGTGGCGTGCGCTCTCACGCGGCACCGGGGCAACAGAATTGGGGCGGTAGTCTGGAACTTATCCAGAGCTGGAAGTTACTAAAATCAAAGTCCATACTTTTTCATACTGCGTGGGATCCGGTCACTAGCTGTTTCCAGAGCTTTCAAACATCTCACGGACCTCATCTCTCAGTTGTCATGGAGACGGTTCAGGTATCACATGACCTAAAGGTGGAACTTGGTCACGTCACAACAGTTGTCATGGGGACAACTGATCCATCTCCATGACAACTGAGCAAACGTCATCTGTTGATGAAGTTGATAAAATGTGGTTAAAAGCTCCAGAAAAATCCAGTGGACCTTGAGTTAAGAGATGAGAATTATTAAAAACGTCTTTACCGTCCCCTGACCGGCCTGCGCAGGTACCATCATACGAACACCTGCAGGAAGCGTCGTCACAGCGACCGGGGATTTGGGAGTGGCCTGTCTCACGGTGACGATGGAGGCTCCGCCTGCTGCACCTGGAGCTGCCGCCACCTTCAGGACAGCTGCAGAGAGGCAGGAAGCAGGTGAGGAACATTCAGATCTAGCTGCTCTTATCACCTGATGATCTACCTGTACAGGTGCGGAAACCTACCTGGTGCTTTAGCAGCAGCAGCAGCCGCAGTGGGGGAGGGGACCAGTGTGATGCCGGACAGCGGGACAGTTTGGTTAGCCGGTGTCGTGGCGATAGGGGCGGGGCTCTTGGGGACAAGGTTGGGGGCAGGGCTAGAGGCAGGTGAGGCGGCTGCAGATGTGGCGGGAATGTCGTACTTCTGCAGCTGCAGCAGGTAGGTGTCGGCGGTCTGCGACGGCCCCCAGCTCACCTCCAGAGACGACGTGTTGGCCCGGACCAGCTGCACCCGAGAGGGAGGGCAGGGACGCTCTGAGAAGAGACAGGTGAGAAAGGGTCAGACAGACAGGTGAGACAGACAGACAGGTGAGACGTGTCTCCAGGTGTTCCAGTATCAAAAGCCGCGTTTCCACCCAACACTTTCGGTGTGAAACCGTACCTACACGTGCCTAAACCCTAGATCTGCGTTTCCACCGCAGACCGTACTCTTAAATGTGGGCGGGGCTGTTCCCGGGGCCTCGGGGGCCAAACCCCCTCCCTGATCCAGCAGCTGGGAAACAACAGAGACGTTTCTAGGTCTGGAGGAGCTGCAGCGTTTATTAACTGACACGCTGTAACCTGCGCTGTACATTTCCTGCCAGCTGACCCGTTCCTCCGCTCCTCTCCGACCAATCAGTGGTCTGCAGAGTTTTAACGCCACCTTGTAGTATCGGCTCAGCTCCATATGGAGTGGACCTGTCAGGACCTGTCGGGACCTGTCGGGACCTGTCGGGACCACGCCTCACAATGGAAACGCCAAAATCACCATAATGTGTAAAGAACTGAAGTGGACTGAACTGCTTAGTGGAAACATGGCTAAACTCCTCCTCACCTGTCCTCCTCACCTGTCTCCAGGTGTTACAGTATTAAACTGTCCTCCTCACCTGTCTCCAGGTGTTACAGTATTAAACTGTCCTCCTCACCTGTCTCCAGGTGTTACAGTATTAAACTGTCCTCCTCACCTGTCTGTCCTCACCTGTCTCCAGGTGTTACAGTATTAAACTGTCCTCCTCACCTGTCTCCAGGTGTTACCGTATTAAACTGTCCTCCTCACCTGTCTCCAGGTACCAGAGGTCCTTGCAGCACACCTGGTTGTTCCAGGCCTTCCTGTATCCGTCTCTGCCGCTCCAGATGTAGAGTCTGGAGTTGATGGCGACGCTGCAGTGACCTGCTCGAGCTCTGGGGACGTTCTCCTCGACACTGTCCATCAGGACCGTCTCCCAACACATCGTGTCTACACACACACGGACAGACAGGTGGACAGACAGGTGGACAGACAGGTGGTCATGCTGCAGTGTCGTCTTCCTGAAGTCACTAGTGTGTGTGAGTATGTGAGTGTGTGTGTGTATGTGAGTGTGTGTGTGTGTGTGTGTGTGTGTGTGTGTATGTGTATGTGCGTGTGTGAGAGTGTGAGTGAGAGTGTGTGTGTGAGTGCGTGTGTGTGTGCATGTGAGCGTGCGTGTGTGTGTGTGTGAGCGTGTGTGAGTGTGAGTGTGTGTGTGTGTGTGTATGTGAGTGTGTATGTATGTGAGTGTGTGTGTGTGTGTGTGTGTGTGTGTGTGTGTGTGTGTGTGTGTGTGTGAGTGTGTGCGTGCGTGTGTGAGTGAGAGTGTGTGTGTGTGAGCGTGTGTGTGTGTGTGTGTGCATGTGAGCGTGTGTGTGTGTGAGCGTGTGTGTGTGTGTGCGTGTGTGTGTGTGTGTACCCAGGTTGAGGCAGGCCAGTGTGTTGGTGCACTTCCACTCCTTCTCATGAGTCGCCACTTTGACGTCATCCATCACCAGAGGAATCCAACCTCCAAACACATACATCCTGACAGACAGACAGGTGGAGGGAGAGAGACAGGTGAGACAGGTGAGACATGTGAGAGACTCCAGTGTAAATGTCAGATTAACAGATGAACTAACAAAGTGTGTGTTGTGTGTGTGTAGTGTGTGTGTGTGTGTAGTATTACTTGTTGTTGATGGTGGTGGCCGAGTGCAGGCTGCGGGGGAGGGGGGCGGTTCCACTGAGCGTCGGTTTACTCCACGTCAGTGAGTCTGTGACATCATCACAACAGGAACCAATCAGAATCGGCACAGTTTAGTTTGGCTGCATGTGATGGACGGAAAGATTCTCATGTTTCAGACCAGCTGGAGACGGTTAAATACTTTGTGCTGACATCAAGTATACTCCAACTTCATTAGACACTTAAAGACAAGCCCGTCTCACCTGCGTCTCATGTGTCTCACCTACATCAAGCCCGTCTCACCTGCGTCTCATGTGTCTCACCTACATCGAGCCCGTCTCACCTGCATCTCATGTGTCTCACCTACATCGAGCCTGTCTCACCTGCGTCTCATGTGTCTCACCTACATCGAGCCTGTCTCACCTGCGTCTCATGTGTCTCACCTACATCGAGCCTGTCTCACCTGCATCTCATGTGTCTCACCTATGTCGAGCCTGTCTCACCTACGTCTCATGTGTCTCATCTATGTCGAGCCTGTCTCACCTGCGTCTCACCTACATTGAGCCTGTCTCACCTGCGTCTCATGTGTCTCACCTATGTCGAGCCTGTCTCACCTACGTCTCATGTGTCTCATCTATGTCGAGCCTGTCTCACCTGCGTCTCACCTACATCGAGCCTGTCTCACCTGCATCTCATGTGTCTCACCTATGTCGAGCCTGTCTCACCCACGCCTCATGTGTCTCATCTATGTCGAGCCTGTCTCACCCACGTCTCATGTGTCTCATCTATGTCGAGCCTGTCTCACCTGCGTCTCACCTACATCGAGCCTGTCTCACCTGCATCTCATGTGTCTCACCTATGTCGAGCCTGTCTCACCCACGTCTCATGTGTCTCACCTATGTCGAGCCTGTCTCACCACGTCTCATGTGTCTCATCTATGTCGAGCCTGTCTCACCTGCGCCTCACCTACATCGAGCCTGTCTCACCTGCATCTCATGTGTCTCACCTATGTCGAGCCTGTCTCACCTGCATCTCATGTGTCTCACCTATGTCGAGCCTGTCTCACCTGCATCTCATGTGTCTCACCTATGTCGAGCCTGTCTCACCTACGTCTCATGTGTCTCATCTATGTCGAGCCTGTCTCACCTGCGTCTCACCTACATCGAGCCTGTCTCACCTGCATCTCATGTGTCTCACCTATGTCGAGCCTGTCTCACCTACGTCTCATGTGTCTCATCTATGTCGAGCCTGTCTCACCTGCGTCTCACCTACATCGAGCCTGTCTCACCTACGTCTCATGTGTCTCACCTATGTCGAGCCTGTCTCACCTACGTCTCATGTGTCTCACCTACATCGAGCCCGTCTCACGTGTCTCACCTACATCAAGCCTGTCTCACCTGCGTCTCATGTGTCTCACCTACATCGAGCCCGTCTCACCACGTCTCATGTGTCTCACCTACATAGAGCCCGTCTCACCTGCGTCTCATGTGTCTCACCTGCGTCGAGCCCGTCTCACCTGCGTCTCATGTGTCTCACCTGCGTCGAGCCTGTCTCACCTGCGTCTCACCTACATCAAGCCTGTCTCACCTACGTCTCATGTGTCTCACCTACATCGAGCCCGTCTCACCTGCGTCTCACCTACATAGAGCCCGTCTCACCTGCGTCTCATGTGTCTCACCTGCGTCGAGCCTGTCTCACCTGCGTCTCACCTACATCAAGCCTGTCTCACCTACGTCTCATGTGTCTCACCTACATCGAGCCCGTCTCACCTGCGTCTCACCTACATAGAGCCCGTCTCACCTACGTCTCATGCGTCTCACCTACATCGAGCCCGTCTCACCTGCGTCTCATGTGTCTCACCTGCGTCGAGCCTGTCTCACCTGCGTCTCACCTACATCAAGCCTGTCTCACCTACGTCTCATGTGTCTCACCTATGTCGAGCCTGTCTCACCTGCGTCTCATGTGTCTCACCTACATCGAGCCTGTCTCACCTACGTCTCATGTGTCTCACCTATGTCGAGCCTGTCTCACCTGCGTCTCATGTGTCTCACCTACATCGAGCCTGTCTCACCTACGTCTCATGTGTCTCACCTATGCCGAGCCTGTCTCACCTGCGTCTCACCTGCGTCTCACCTACATCAAGCCTGTCTCACCTACGTCTCATGTGTCTCACCTATGTCGAGCCTGTCTCCCCTACGTCTCATGTGTCTCACCTATGTCGAGCCTGTCTCACCTACGTCTCATGTGTCTCACCTACGTCGAGCCTGTCTCACCTACGTCTCATGTGTCTCACCTATGTCGAGCCTGTCTCACCTGCGTCTCACCTACATTGAGCCTGTCTCACCTGCGTCTCATGTGTCTCACCTACGTCGAGCCTGTCTCACCTGCGTCTCACGTGTCTCACCTATGTCGAGCACCCACAGGTCTCCCAGTCTGCAGCCGCTCATCCCTCCGTAGATGATGAGTCTGTTGGCTGCGCGGCCGCTCGTCACCACGGCAGTGTGACTCTCTCTAGGCGGCGGCGGCGGCCCTGAAGTCAGCGGGATCTCCCAGCCGACCACGCTGGAGCCCGGCCGCAGCTCGAGACAGTACAGGTCGTTTAGATACCTGACAGGGAAAGGTGGCGTTAACCCCTTCATACACATTTCTATAAGATAGATATATTTTCACATCATTTTGAAAAACTATTTGTTCATTCTCTGTCTACCTGGGGATGTTGTTCTTGGGGTCTTCACTGTCATTGGCCAGTCCTCCAAACAGGTAGCAGCAACTGCCAATCAGAGAGAAGCTGTGTCCGAGGCGGGGGCAGGGGGGCGGGCCATTCTTTGGAGCCTTGGCCTTCAGACGTTTCCACTCCCAGCGACTCGCCTGAAGGAGACAACGAACAGTGAAGTACAGGCTACAGACTGGTCAGGTGTATCAGCGGCCGCCAGGTAAACTGGGACCCACTGGAACATCGTTAAGAAGTTTATCGTGATCTCGGTGGCTCAGCCCCACGCGGAGCTCTGAGTCTTATTCAGAGCAGAGCCGTTTCTTCAGGCCGACGGTCATCAGTTCAATTCAAAGAGCTTTACTGGCATGAAAGTTTCCAGAACAATGTTGCCAAACATCAAAATATAATTTGTCCAAATATCTGGACGGCACACAGTAACAGCGAGACGAACATGAACTCAACATATACTGGAGTTAATGTCGTACTGATGTGTTCCTTCTCTCCTTCAATAACAGGTGAAAACAGTATAATTATTCACCAAATGTCTTATTTACATTTGAAAGAGTTTTAGAAAAATTAAAATGATTCAAACGTCTGTTCAGTCGACGTCCCCACAGTGTTGCATGATGGGAGAATACTGCTGGAACCATCTTCGAGTTTTCATTTGTTTTCCAGCCCGGAAAAGCGAAAGTGACCCGAGATCGTTACTGAACCAACCTGTGCAGCTGGGCTCTGAGTACTTTGGGCGCAGTCCCAGAGTTCATTTAATCAATAATGATCTTTAAAATTCAAGTATTAATTTGTCATTTAAAGACAGAGTTAGGAAATGATTATTAGTGCTAATGTTCTTTTTATTATGTGATTTTAAAATGCATTACTGACGTGCCAATTAATCAATTTATAACTGCACTTTCAAACTGATTTATCAGTTAGCTCTCTACCTGCTGGGTCAGAAATGCCTATCTGAGATCTGAGTGATGGTCAGTGTCCCGAGGCCCCGCCCCCTGCAGTGACATCACTGACCTGCAGCTCGTACAGGTCGCTGCTGTATTTGCCGTACTCCACCATCCCCCCGAACACCAGCAGCCTCGTCCCGTCGCACACGAAGCCGTAGGCGGCGCAGCCGGGGGGGACGTCACCTCGCACCGCAGGGATGAACCACTGGTTGGTAGCTGGGGGGGCGACAAGTTAGACAGTGTACAGGTTTACTTCCTGAAACTACACAGTGAAATATCCCCAGGATGGAAGAGGGGGGGGGAAGACAAGAGGTCTGACCCAGAAACTGATCCAGGTTCATCATCGATGAGCCTCTGATCACTGAGACAAGGAGGGAGGAGCCACAGGTGTGTCTTATGAACAGTTTTGCACCTGACAGCAACACCCCTCCATCAGAATCTGTTGACTGACTGCTCAGCTGACTGTAATATTGTAAATTAGACAAATAGGAATAAGAGCAGCTCGAACGTTATTCATGTTTATTCATAAAATAAACACTATTACAGATATCACTTTGTTCTGTTTTCTCCTTTTCTGAAGTTCATCCTGGTTCATTGAGTGAAACAGAGCTACAGTAACAAACAGCCGCACATCCATAAATTCACTTATTATTATTATTATTAAGTGAATGACGCACGTGTGAGACACACAATTTCAATTTGGGTCCAAAGATGTCACGTGAGACGCAGACTGTTGTTTCCGTCCTTCCGGCTGCTGCAGCAGAGGGGCGTGTCTGCGTGACGTCAACAATGTTTTCAGTAAAAACGCGCCATTTCTCTCTGTTTCTTCCAGAGTCGCTCCGTTAGCTAAACAGCTAGCTAATCCCATTAGCATGCGGAGGAGCGGCTACCTCGTTAGCTTGAAGAACATGAGCTAACCTAGCCTAGCAGGCTAAACCTCCAATCTTTACAGCCAGCATCAGTATCAATCACAGCCACAGAATAAAATCACAACAAAATATTTTAGCTCTTTAGCAAACTTAGCTAAGTAACGGTTAGCTTCCAATTAGCATTGACAGACGCTAACGTAGCACGGCTAGCATCTGTTCATAACCTCCACAAAGAGCCATATTTTACAGAGAAAAAAACACTCCTCGGCTACACCTTTACCTGTGTTGTAGACGTGCAGCTCGTCCACGATCCCCTCGTTCCCTCCGCCGAACACCACCATTAGCTCTTTGATAGTCACGGCTCGGTGTCCGTGCCGGGGCCGCGGCACCGGGCCGGTCCAGCCCAGGACGCGCTTCCAGCGGGGCTGTAGCACCGCGGGGGTCGCGGGTTCGGATGCCATGGCGCTGCTGTCAGGGTCCGGGTCTCCCGGTCTTCAGTGAGGGAGACAAATCCAAATTCAGTCGAGAGTTGTGTCAAAAAGTTAAAAAAAAATAACCGTCTCTGGCACGCTAATAGCGGCTCAGGGCTAGCATTAGCCTGCTAACTAGCTCCTGAGGCTAACTAGCCAGCTAATTTGACCGAAACGGGCTATGTAGCTAGCCAGCAGTTCTGAAATAGTTTTTCTGCGCAAGTGATCAGCTGTCTGCCACAGTTTCAGTAACTTTTATTAGACGGGGAGAATAAACGCCCTCCTCTGATGTTCCAGTCTGTGATTCTGAGAGGGATCAGTGTTGATGTTAGCTAGCCCAGAGACTGCAGTAGACAGTCCGCCATTTTAGCCCGGTGAACGCTGTGCGGAGTCGGTAGAAAGCCGCCGGCAGCTGTTCAGGCGAGCAGAAACCAGCAGAAACAGAAATGCATATCCAGCTGCGGGTGAGTGCGCTGCACGGCTGCTCCGTGCATCAGTGTGAGGGGCACTGTGGAGGCTGAAAGCTGTTTTAAATGTGCAGAGCAGAGGGTCTGTGCGCCGGGATGGGAGCCGCCATCTTGCTGCTAACAGCAACCAAACAAAACACACACCGCTGCTGGAAATGGCAGCGAGGCCAGGCGGCTAACTGCTATCAGAGCCGCCACAGGGTGTCAGTCAACACCAAGCGCATCAGCAAGCTAACATTAGCCGCAGCGTTAGCCCCGAGACAGACACTTTCCGCGGGCCGAGGAACCGGAGCCGACAGCGGGCCGGACCGCGGCTCCGGGCGGCTCCAGGGGTGAATGTGTCAGGGCTTCCCCCTCTCAGCGAAACGACCCTGAATAAATATAAACATCCTGGTAAAGTCTGAGCTCAACTGTAGAAGACACATTTAATCTTTAGAAAAAAATGTCTTCAAAGTCGAAATAAAGTTGCTGATTCACAGAAAAAAAATGTTTATTTACAGTCCCGAAATATTACTTATTTATTTATCAATCAAAACCTCCATCGATTCTCTGGTGTCCGTTTAACCTGAGCGTCTTTGTGCTTTTGTTTCCTGACATCAATGTTAAAGAGCGACAAGCCGATCGATAACTAGAGTAATCAATAGTGATAACCCATCAGACTGTATTGAAACAGCCGCTGCCAATAACTGGACAAGTTTTTATGACAACAACAACAAGCAGCAGCTGTTTCACTGTCAACACATGTGACGTCAC
>NC_058051.1:31020739-31025739 GCF_020085105.1 Siniperca chuatsi | reverse complement strand
CAGCAAAGAAGAGCATTTTTCACAGGTGAGCGATGAATCGGTGACGTGGAAATGAACATTATACTGAATTTATCATGTGAGCTGTTAGCAGGCTACAGGCCCCCACATTATTTAATTAACGACTTTTATAGGAGAATTTAATAATTCGGCTCCCACAACACTGAACTGGTCCTTTAACGAGCTGCTGATGTACCTGAGGGCCCCGGGGACGATGAATGCAGGGACTCCATGGGAGAGAGGCATTCTGGGACACCATAGAGCCCTGCTGTAGCCGCTGCTGTGGTCTGCTCTCTGGTGTCTGGACCTGTGGGGGCCCCTGTGAGGTCCCCTGATCCGTCACTGGTGCTGCTGGCCTGGGGAAGGAAGTTGTACTGGTCTTCAGTGGGGACAGAAGGCTGGCTAAACTGGGACTCTCCAGGCCCAGCTGGAATGTGATACTGGTCTCTGGTGGATGGAGACAGAGACCTGGAACTGGTCCCGTTAGATCTGAACTGGGAGCGAAGGTCGTACTGGGAGAAACCTCGGCTCTCATCAGTTTCACAGGGACCGGCGAACGAGGAGGAGGGAGGGGGGAGGGAGGAGGAGTGCAGCGGGTGAGGAGGGGTGAGGGAGCAGAAAGAGGAGGAGGATAACTGAGAGGACTGGGGGGGCTGGTAGGTGTCCTCCAGTGGT
The DNA here is from genome assembly GCF_020085105.1 of Siniperca chuatsi. Classification (NCBI taxonomy): domain Eukaryota; kingdom Metazoa; phylum Chordata; class Actinopteri; order Centrarchiformes; family Sinipercidae; genus Siniperca; species Siniperca chuatsi. The sequence continues at coordinate 31,025,067 of NC_058051.1, read as the reverse complement.
CCCAGTTTGGACAGCTGGGTTGACAGAGCTCCCACACTGGAGTCCAGGGAGGGGGGTGGTCTGGGGAAGGACTGGGAGGGGGGCTGAAGATAAGGGTGATGTAGGGGGGAGGAAGAGGCGCCGGTCTTCCTCACGATTTTGTGGATGTCCTGAAGTTTGTCAAACACCTGAAAGGAGAACACTGACATGAGGAACAGAAGAGGATCCTTACTAGAACCCTGAGGAACACCAGACTGGCTTTTATCTGAGCTGACTGTTTAACTGAACAAGACTAACGGGCGAAATACACGGGGGACGGACGGGAGGCGTCACGTAGGCGCGGCGGGGTTCTTCACTGCTACGCAGACTTTGCAGCGTGTGGTTGTGTAGTTTTGCCAAGTGATAAAGCAGCTGGTTATGAAGGTTTGCAGTAAAAATAAATAAGTGAAGTGGATTTTTAACTTTCTAATATGCAACCTAAATTACAAAGTGAAATTCAAATTACGGATTTGACTTATTACCTGATTTTAGCTCAAAGTTGTTTTTAAATATCTAAAAAGCTGAAAATGTAAAGTGTTCATCCTCAGTGTTGGACAGACGGAGGATGGATGTCTGCATACAGAAACACTTTAAACAACAACAGTCTCTCTGACCTCGGTCATGGCCGGTCTCTTCTTCCTATTCTTGTCCAGACACTTGCAGGCCAGAGCCACCATCTCCATGCAGCCAGCGGGCTCTGCAGCGCCCCCTAAAGACACAACATGAACACAGCAGCTGCAGACAACAGGCAGGAAACAGCACTCAGTCGCGATGAGAAGAAAAACACACTCAGGCTGACCTGGGATCAGCCGGTGGTCCAGCTGCTTCCTCCAGGATGCTGCAGACGACGGACTGTCCTCCACCTCCTCCACCAGGTCCTTCTACACAGCCAGAACCAGAACCAGAACCAGATCAGTGAGTCAACATCACAGGAAGATTTAAATAATGTTTTAATAAAGTACTTATTGTACTTGGACCCTGGTATACCTGTATACCTAGTTATAAACTGTGTGTGTTTGTGTGTGTGTGTTCTGACCAGGTATCTCTCTCCTGACTTCCTGTCTTTCTCCAGAGCTCGACGACCAGTCAGGACCTCCAACAGCACCTGAAACACACAGACGCTGTTAAACATACGTCATGTTTCTGTGTGACATCAGACTGCTGACGAGTGCGATCAATCAAACGTCTGGCTTTTGTCTTCAGGTTGAAAGCGTGCAGTCAGCATCACTCCGGCTCAGCGGGTATTTATCGGCTCCGATCGGCTGGGATGGAAACACGACACCCGGCCGGACACGCGAAGTTACGCCCCTTTTCCGGGAGACTTCCCATGAGCACAGTGCATCATGGGAAGTCTCCCGGCAGTCTAGGCCTATAGCAGCATAACTAAGGGATGGTTCAGGACTCACCTGAGCCAGCTCTAACTATAAGCTTTATCACAGAGGAAAGTCTTAAGCCTACTCATAAATGTGGAGATGGTGTCTGCCTCCTGAACCCAAACTGGGACCTGGTTCCACAGGAGAGGAGCTTGATACCTGAAGGCTCTGGCTCCCGGTCTACTTTTGGAGACTCTAGGAACCACAAGTAACCCTGCATCCTGGGAGCGCAGTGCTCTAGTCGGGTAATAAGGTATTATGAGATCTTTAAGATACGATGGTGCCTGTTCACTGTCATGTTAGTGTACATTATGTACACAACATTAATGTACAGAGAACGTTTTTATTTCTTGGAACAAACTTACAGCTGAATTTGATTTCAGACTTGTCTTTTCTTATTGAACCTGCCGACAGATCTTCAGACAGATCGTCTTTGGTGAACTAATAGACTACATTTCCCATCAGCCCCTGCGGTGTCTCACCACTCCGAAGCTGTAGACGTCCACAGCGGTCCCCAGCTCTCCGTTCCTCACATATTCATCAGGCAGGTACGCCAGTGTTCCTCTAACCATCGCCGTTTTACCAACCGATGCCGTCTGAGCTGCCGAGCGTCCCGACGAGCTGCGAGACGCAAACCGAGCCAGACCGAAGTCCGCCAGCTTCGCCACCAGGTGACGGTCCAACAGGATGTTTGAACTGCAGAGACACACAGAGACAAGTGACCTTAATATTCAAACTAGGTCAAACTGGAACCAGGTGTTGGCGGGAGACTCTTCATACAGACTGTATGTTGTTGTATATTTATTTTCTAAGAGTCCAACATGAACTCTACGGTCTGAAGGGGCTAGAAACGCGCCATAGAAAAACCATAGAAAGGTGACCTAAGCGGTCTGCTGGTTCATAGCTCACAAGCATGTTGCAGAGATATTCAGGTGACAGACCATGTAGGGCCTTAAAAACGAGCATTAAAATCTCTTCTAAAATGTACTGGCAGCCAGTGTAACAAGCTCAGGGCGTATTTCCTTTTCCTAGTTAAAACTCCTGCAGCTGCATTCGGGAGCAGCTGCAGGCGATCGGGATGTTTTTTAGATTTTCCTGTGAGCAGAGCGTTACAGTAGTCTAGCTAATCTGGTTTTAACTATGCTGTCGATGTGGCTCTGGTCAAGGATGATGCCAAGGTTTCTGACCTGTGTGACTCTTTCCAGAGACAGCTGTGACAATTTAAAAGGGAGTTCCTGTCTGATAGCCTTTGCCCCGATAACCAGGACTTCCGAGTGTCACTAGGGCTCAGATAATCGGGGGACAAGGAAATATATAGTTGTGTATCATCAGCATAATTATGGTAACACACATTGTGTTTCCTAATAAGCTGGCCAAGAGGCAGCAAGTACAAATTAAATAATAAGGGGCCTAAAATGGACCCCTGTGGAACACCACATGACAAACACTAAAATCACGTCCTTTAAGGATGAAAACCAGTCCAGTGCTGACCCAGATAGGACAACCTACCTCTCAAGTCTCCCCAGCTCTAGTATAAGTATATAAGTTCCTATAGAGCAGGTCTAGACCGTACTCTTTATAATATTATTACAGCTGTTCAGGTTTCCATCTGAGGTACCTGTCTGTCACATGACTGCTACCTGCTGTGATGTCATGTGTTGGGATTTCACGTGTTATGATGTGATGTCATGTGATGTTGACCTCTTGATGTCTCCGTGGATGAGCCGTTTGTGTCCGTCGGGGGGGAAGTGGAGGAACTGCAGAGCTGTTGCTGCTCCTTCAAGAACACCGACTCTCTGAGACCAGGAGAGGGACACACCCTCCTGAAAACACACACATATATAAAAACACACATAACATACAGATATCAGGATAGAAGCTTTAATAACATATGACAAAAGAGGGGCTGCCCCCGAACAGCCGACTAAACCGTTGATGAGACGAGTCTCTGTCGACCACGTCTTCATTAGTCGTGTAGTCGCCTTGTCACAGAGACGAACGTATCAGGGGATCGTTGCAACACGGACATTTTCTCTTGTAACACAGGACGTCACTTACCGGCGCACTGCTGCTAACTGTACTAGCTGCCGTTAGCTAACTTAGCGGTCCTATTAGCTGAATGTGCCCGGACTGGAAGCTCGGAGCACCGGGAGAGTGCTGGTGATCGTTTACACCACTAGTAGTGGAGCTGTGGACCGCCAGGAGGACAAAGTTTTCAGGTCCGGGGCGGGGGACCCAGCGGAGGACGCTGCCGGGTAGCGGGGCTGGAATGAGAACCAGAACCGGAGCAGGTCGAGCGGGCAACGAAACACGATTCAGCAGCCTCCCAGTGAACACAACCGGAGCGGGACCGAACACAGCCTCCGACACCGACACTTTCAGAATCATTACCGCTCCTGCCGTTAGCAACAGGCGGCTCGCTTGTACAATGTAGACTTTAAAGGCTCATTAATACGGTTCTGTATTTCTCTGTGATGTAGCACAGTGGTAACAACGTTACTGTTAACAGTCTCTCTCAGTCCTGGAACTCAAACCATTTTGTGATGCCCCCAAAAAACATGTTTAAATAATTCATTTAATTCTTCAAAAGAAGACGGTGTTGTCCCTCATTCGTCCAGGAGTGGTCCATCGTAGAAAAGGTTTCAATCGTAGTCGTCTGGACGCTGTTTTCAGAATCAAGACGTTTCATCTCCCATCCGGAAGTCATTCTCAACTGTGAAAATGGTCTGAGAACTCAGAAATTTAAGCTACTCTGTGTTGCTTAAGCAATACTGATTACTGATTACTGGGCCATCATGGAAACAAAAGGTCAGTTTCAGGTGAAACTAGGCAGAGTAATCAACAGATACTCAGGTAGACTCCTCCCTGAGGGCGGGGCTTAAGCAACACAGAGTAGCTTAAATTTCTGAGTTCTCAGACCATTTTCACAATTGAGAA
>NC_058051.1:30975739-31015739 GCF_020085105.1 Siniperca chuatsi | reverse complement strand
GGCAGGCAGAGAGACAGACAGGCAGGCAGAGAGACAGGCAGGCAGACAGACAGGCAGACAGAGAGACAGGCAGGCAGACAGACAGGCAGAGACAGGCAGAGACAGGCAGAGAGACAGGCAGAGAGACAGACAGGCAGGCAGAGAGACAGGCAGGCAGACAGACAGACAGAGAGACAGACAGACAGGCAGACAGACAGAGAGACAGACAGGCAGACAGAGAGACAGACAGGCAGAGAGACAGGCAGAGAGACAGACCAGCTTTCAAACAGGGAAAACAAAACAGAAGTTTTCCATAAAGGTAGAAAACAAAAACCAGGACCACCAGGACCGCGCACTGTAAACCCTGTGGGACTGTAAACCCTGTGGGACTGTAAACCCCCGACCCCCCTCTGACCCGAGACAGTCAGCTAATGAATGAACCCGGCTCTGAGCGGACCCCTGCACAGGGACCGCCGGCATCCTTTAGGACCAAAAGCCTCAGTCCACCGGACCATGACTCTCAGCAAACACTGATGCATTCAGGGACTCACACACCTGGTCTACTGGGGGTCTTGGTCCTGTGTAGGAGGGCTGGGGGCCTCTTACGAGTCTGTGTCCGGGGGCCCGGGTCTCATGTGTCCTCGGCTTGCTGATATAGTTTCACATGACAGAATCTAAAGTTGGGATTAACTGTTAATAACAACCAGACTCATGGCCCCCCCACAGACCCCACACCCTCCCCTCCTCCGGCTCCACGTTAGCCGTCAGCAGACCCCGTTAGTTCTGGTTCTGACTCACCGAAGCGAGTCCAGTCCAGGTCCGACAGTCCGTCCATGAGCAGGCAGAACTCCCAGAGGACGGAGGGCGGCAGCTCGTAGAGAAACCGTCCCCTCGGGTCTCCTGCCGACATGTTTTTACTGGAACTGGCTGAAGTTACCTCACTCTGAAGCTAACAGGCTAACGGCTAACAGCGACCCGCCGCAGTGTGGGGGGGGGGACGTTCACACCGGGACCGGGATCACTCCGTCACACCAGAACAGTCCGGATCGAACCCGTTCAAAACTTTAAAAACTCTGTAAAATGTCAGCAGTTCGGCTCCTGCGCTGCTTCCGCCCGCCGCCGCGCAAGCGCACTGCAATAAGAGCCGCTTCCGGTGGCAGACCGCGCAAATAAGAGCACGATGAGCTCGCTTCTTTAACTGCTGCCACAGTCACGAGTAAACACATGCTAATGGTTTCTAATGGTCTGCGAAGTAACTACAGCTGTCAAATAAATGTAGTGAAGTAGAAAGAAAAGAGTATAAAGTAGCTTAACATGCAAACACGAGTAAGGTTTCTTTACTTTGTGCCTCTGCTACACACTTCATTAAAAGCCATTCATTCATTCATTTTTCCCAACTTTAATAATAATAATAATACTGATGCTGAAAGAGAAGAGCACACAAACAGGAAGTTCATCACACAAACAGTCAGCAGCAACAGAAAGAAGAGCCGGCTGAGGGGAAATAAATGCTTTAACACGTGAAGTAAACACAATGAAACAGGCAGCAGGTAACTTCTTCCTGTCGCTCACACACGCTGTATTTCTGAGAGGCAGCAAACGGTGGATTCAGACAATTTGTAGATTCAAAATTTAACCATCAAAATATGTAAATTGACAATTTCTTGACTCCAAATCAATAAAACAGTAAGGCAGTCTAGACCTATAGCAGCAGAACTAAGGGATGGTTCAGGACTCACCTGAGCCAGCCCTAACTATAAGCTTTATCAAAGAGGAAAGTCTTAAGCCTACTCTTAAATGTGGAGATGGTGTCTGCCTCCCGAACCCAAACTGGGACCTGGTTCCACAGGAGAGGAGCTTGATACCTGAAGGCTCTGGCTCCCGGTCTACTTTTGGAGACTCTAGGAACCACAAGTAACCCTGCATCCTGGGAGCACAGTGTTCCAGTCGGGTAATAAGGTACTATGAGCTCTTTAAGATACGATGGTGCCTGACCATTAAGAGCTTTGTAGGTGAAGAGAAGGATTTTAAACTCTATTCTGGATTCTACAGGAGCCAGTGCAGAGAAGCTAATATTGGAGAGATATGATCTCTTTTCCTGGTTCTTGTCAGTACACGTGCTGCAGCATTCTGGATCAACTGGAGAGTCTTAAGGGACTTATTCAGCAGCCGGATAATAAGGAACTGCAGTAGTCCAGCCTGGAAGTAACAAATGCATGGACTAGTTTTTCGGCATCATTTTGAGACAGGATGTGATGATTTTCGCAATGTCACATAGGTGAAAGAAGGCAGTCCTTGAAGTTTGTTCCATGTGGGAGTTAAAGGATAAATCCTGATCAAAGATAACTCAGAGGTTCCTTACGGTGCTGCTGGAGGCCAGGGCAATGCCATCTAGAGTAACTATATCTGTAGATAATGTGTCTCAGAGGTGTTTAGAACTAATATTATAATGTTATAATAATATGTATGTATAACATGTCCATTATTTTATGGTGACGGTGGCACATTGCTCTTGCTGTGTCGCTCTGCAGCGTCACTTCGTGGACGTTCAGCTGCATGTCTGTATCTGAGTTAAACTGCTCCTGTACAGTTTCTATATTTCTCTATTCTCATTTTTATTTTATAGACTTTTAATTATTATTATCATTAGAACTTATTTCTGTCTGTGCTGCTGTGCCACTGAATCTCCCCTCTGGGGATCAATAAAGGGTTATCTGAGCTGATTACATCATATGAAGGTATGCAGCTCATTAATGAAAGTGAAATATGGGAAGTCTGAACGACGTCACAGTGAAAAACCAGATGAGGAAGACGTTATTTCTGCTGGTTTCAGAAAGTGCAGCCTGTGCAGCTCAGATTTCACAGTGCAGGAAAGAACGGGATGACTCGGACTTCCTCCTCTGACGTCAGGCGGGATCCAGCGGGGCAGCTAAGTCCTCGTTCATCGAAATGAGCCCGTGTTCGGCCGCGGCGTGAAGTTCAGCAACAAAATCACAGAAAAATGATGATTCAATAAAAAGCACAGATGTCAAAACAATCCTAATAATAAACCCCGAGTGAACAAAGTTGCAGCCTTTGGTTTCCAGACGTTTCTGACTCGGCGTCAGAGCGCCGCGGCTCTGAAACTCACGTCCTTCCGGAGACGTTTCGGTGGCTGAATTTTGCTTCGTGAAATCATCTTCACACTCTGCAGGAGATGATTGACAGGTTATTGATCTGTAAATATATATTTTCCTCTCCATCGTGGGTCCAGGTGTGAGTCAGGTGACCAGAGTGCACGCTGGGTATTTGCACACGTGTGTTTAAATGTTGACGTGTTTGTTCAGGCCACTGCGTCTGTGGGGGCTTTTATTTTTGTAAAGGAAGTGCTGTGGCCTCTGCGCTCGCGCTGAAGTGACTCACTTCCCCGTTTGAACCAACGCAAGCGTGAAAGTCTTCCTGGCATCTGACATCACAGACTGTGCGTCAGCGGGGACCCTCCCCCCGCGCACTCACAGCTTCCTGTGTTTGTGGCTGCTGAGCAGCGCCTGAACGCACCGCTGTTCAGTGAGGTGATCTGCGGAGCGAGGACACGTTGGCCCTGTGAGGACATTTTGTCCGGCTCTTGTTACTTCAGAGGACGGTTTGAAGGTTCAGACTTGGTTTTAAGCTTCAGGTTAGAACCAGGTTTAGGATCAGTTGAGGGGGAGGCAGGGGTCCTCAGTCCTCAGCAGGGTCCTCAGTCCTCAGTCCTCAGCAGGTCCTCAGTCCTCAGCAGGGTCCTCAATCCTCAGCAGGGTCCTCAGTCCTCAGTCCTCAGCAGGTCCTCAGTCCTCAGTCCTCAGCAGGTCCTCAGTCCTCAGCAGGGTCCTCAATCCTCAGCAGGGTCCTCAGTCCTCAGCAGGTACTCAGTCCTCAGCAGGTCCTCAGTCCTCAGTCCTCAGCAGGTCCTCAGTCCTCAGTCCTCAGCAGGGTCCTCAGTCCTCAGCAGGTACTCAGCAGGGTCCTCAGTACTCAGCAGGTCCTCAGTCCTCAGCAGGTCCTCAGTCCTCAGTAGGTCCTCAGTAGGTCCTCAGTCCTCAGCAGGGTCCTCAGTCCTCAGCAGGTCCTCAGTCCTCAGTCCTCAGCAGGTCCTCAGTCCTCAGCAGGTCCTCAGTCCTCAGTCCTCAGCAGGTCCTCAGTCCTCAGCAGGGTCCTCAATCCTCAGCAGGGTCCTCAGTCCTCAGTCCTCAGCAGGTCCTCAGTCCTCAGTCCTCAGCAGGTCCTCAGTCCTCAGCAGGTCCTCAGTCCTCAGTCCTCAGCAGGTCCTCAGTCCTCAGCAGGGTCCTCAATCCTCAGCAGGGTCCTCAGTCCTCAGTCCTCAGCAGGTCCTCAGTCCTCAGCAGGTACTCAGTCCTCAGCAGGTCCTCAGTCCTCAGTCCTCAGCAGGTCCTCAGTCCTCAGCAGGGTCCTCAGTCCTCAGCAGGTACTCAGCAGGGTCCTCAGTACTCAGCAGGTCCTCAGTCCTCAGCAGGTCCTCAGTCCTCAGTAGGTCCTCAGTCCTCAGTCCTCAGCAGGGTCCTCAGTCCTCAGCAGGGTCCTCAGTCCTCAGCAGGTACTCAGCAGGGTCCTCAGTACTCAGCAGGTCCTCAGTCCTCAGCAGGTACTCAGCAGGGTCCTCAGTACTCAGCAGGTCCTCAGTCCTCAGTAGGTCCTCAGTCCTCAGTCCTCAGCAGGGTCCTCAGTCCTCAGCAGGGTCCTCAGTCCTCAGCAGGTACTCAGCAGGGTCCTCAGTACTCAGCAGGTCCTCAGTCCTCAGCAGGGTCCTCAGTCCTCAGTCCTCAGCAGGTCCTCAGTCCTCAGCATGTCCTCAGTTCTCAGCAGGGTCCTCAGTCCTCAGTCCTCAGCAGGTCCTCAGTCCTCAGCAGGTCCTCAGTCCTCAGTCCTCAGCAGGTACTCAGCAGGGTCCTCAGTCCTCAGCAGGGTCCTCAGTACTCAGCAGGTCCTCAGTCCTCAGTCCTCAGCAGGTCCTCAGTCCTCAGTCCTCAGCAGGTCCTCAGTCCTCAGCAGGTACTCAGTCCTCAGTCCTCAGCAGGGTCCTCAGTCCTCAGCAGGTCCTCAGCAGGTCCTCAGTCTCAGTCCTCAGCAGGGTCCTCAGTCCTCAGCAGGGTCCTCAGTCCTCAGTCCTCAGCAGGTCCTCAGCAGGTCCTCAGTCCTCAGCAGGTCCTCAGCAGGTCCTCAGTCTCAGTCCTCAGCAGGTCCTCAGTCCTCAGTCCTCAGCAGGTCCTCAGCAGGTCCTCAGTCCTCAGCAGGTCCTCAGTCCTCAGTCCTCAGCAGGTCCTCAGTCCTCAGCAGGTCCTCAGCAGGTCCTCAGTCCTCAGCAGGTCCTCAGTCCTCAGTCCTCAGCAGGTCCTCAGCAGGTCCTCAGTCCTCAGCAGGTCCTCAGTCCTCAGCAGGTCCTCAGTCCTCAGTCCTCAGCAGGTCCTCAGCAGGTCCTCAGTCCTCAGCAGGTCCTCAGCAGGTCCTCAGTCCTCAGTCCTCAGCAGGTCCTCAGTCCTCAGTCCTCAGCAGGTCCTCAGCAGGTCGTCAGCAGGTCCTCAGTCTCAGTCCTCAGCAGGTCCTCAGCAGGTCCTCAGTCCTCAGCAGGTCCTCAGCAGGTCCTCAGTCCTCAGTCTCAGTCCTCAGCAGGTCCTCAGTCCTCAGCAGGTCCTCAGTCCTCAGCAGGTCCTCAGCAGGTCCTCAGTCCTCAGCAGGTTCTCAGTCCTCAGTCCTCAGCAGGTCCTCAGCAGGTCCTCAGCAGGTCCTCAGTCCTCAGTCCTCAGCAGGTCCTCAGCAGGTCCTCAGCAGGTCCTCAGTCTCAGTCCTCTGTACACTCAGTTGTTTATTTTGCATTAGCGAATGTTTAAAAGTATTTGCAACAGTTTTACTTCACGTTTTCTTCTTCAGCTCTCTGATGTTACTTTTCTAAGAACTAAAACTAAAACTAACTCTTTGTACGTGAACCTAGCGAGTCAAGATTCTGATTCAAGAGTAAAACAGATTTTTATAACTTCTGCTAACATCATTTGGCACAAACTGACCATGTGAATCTGTGTTTAAGTGAAAAAGCCTGAATGAACGTTCTGGCACCACGGTGAAACTGCAGTAATGGCAAACGAACAGAAATGCACGCACCTCTGTACCGTTAGTGTTGTTTATCACAGATGGTGATGTGTTTGAATCTTTACCCCTCGTTTCTTTGTGGACGGTGTCTTCAGTAAGAAGATGGGGCAGACGGCAGGCAGCCTGAGAGGCAAAACCCAGGAGAAAATGAGTCTATTTTTATAAGACCGAAGGAGACTCACATGAGTGCATCAACATCTTTATCAAGTCCTCTCTTGTGTGGATGATTGGAGACAGTCAGAGGACGCTGTGTACAGAGACCAGTAGGAATCAGTGACAGTGAGGAGGACATGTCCATGATGCTGTCTGTGTCTGTCCTGTCTGTGTCTGTTCTGTTTGTGTCTGTCCTGTTAAAGACGTGGAGTTAAGACCCACAGGAGACTTGTTCATTTAAATTAACATTATGATTCATCTGTGTTGTTTAAACAGCCCAGTAAACACGACACAGCAGTATTACATGTCAAACATGACACAGCAGTATTACTGAAGTACTGTAATAGTGTAGTACTGTAGTACTGTAGTAGTGTAGTACTGTAGTAGTGTAGTACTGTAGTACTGTAGTACTGTAGTAGTAATAGTGGTAGTGGCAAAAGTATTATTAGCATTGGTATATATTTATTAACTTTTTTGTTTCCACGTGTTGTCCTGTTAATGTTCTGTCTTTTGTCTTGCAACAAAGGAACTCAATCAATCAATCAATCAATAAAAAGGGGTGTGGTCTGGCATCAAGTGGTGACGGTTTAGGTTAAGGGTCAGGAAGTGCATTGTGTCAATGAGGGTCCTCACAAGTACAGAAAGACAGACTTGTGTGTTTGGTTTTCTCCTGTGGACACGGACCAGATGAACACTTCAGGGCGGGACGTTGCAGTTTGGCCCTGCTGACCCCCCAGACCTGCTGCCCTCTGTGTGTCAGGAGGCATGCCTCCTGGTCCAGAACCCACAGAGACCCAGAAACCAGAAAACAGGACCACCATGCCTTTGTAGTACTCAATTAGTCTTTGATGAAACACAACTTTATTTAAGAACATGAACCATGTGAACTATTATCAGACAGGGGCCCTCTATAGACCAGGGGCCCTCTATATACCAGGGACCAGGGGCCCTCTATAGACCAGGGGCCCTCTATATACCAGGGACCAGGGGCCCTCTATAGACCAGGGCCTGAAGATCCGGTTATAATGCAGAATATGTTTTAATATCTGTATCAAATAAAGCAAATGCCAAAACAAAGGAGTAAATAAAAGCTGAGTGAACTTGAACAGCTCTCTCTGCTGCCGCCTGCTGGTTCAACAGGTCACTGATCAGACTGTTAGTGTCCCTGAACACACCTGGACCTGGAACAGAGATCTCAGTTCGGTTCCTGGTTAATCAGACGCACGCGGAGATAATTATGTAACGTTTAGGAGTTAAATGAGCTGAAACTTAAATTTCAGAGTTCAATAAGACACAGCGAAGAACTGAATCTCTTATTTGACTGCTAAATAATAATAAATGCTGATCCTGAGTCTGTGTTAGCGTCATGTTAAAATCATACTTCAACTTGTTTTTCCTGACTCTCTGTTAACTTACTGCTTTTCTAACAAGGACACAATGGAAATAAGCCTTCAGCTATTATGTTTCTAATTGTCTTCTAATGATCTTTATTATTGTCAGATAAATGCAGCAGGAGCCTTTCTCACTGACCTGCAATAATGAGAATAAAATGTAGCCATTTTACGTTTCTGCAAACCACAGATACGTTGAATGTCTATGTTTTAATACCTATATTACATATCATGTCAGCATTTCTATAATACCTATCGTATGGAAAGTGACGTAGTTCAGATGATATCCTCTAAGGAAGACTTCCATATGTGGAGGTGAGGTGGAGGGGAGGTTGATGGAGTGATCGGTAGTCAGATGGTTGGAAGACCCATGTTCGAGTCAACTGTTAGCTTCCCGGCTACAAACTGGACATTTGTAGCCATTTTTGTGGCGACAAAACCTGGTATTTTAACCCAAATCATGATATTTTCCAAAGCCTAACCAAGTCGTTTCTGTGCCTGAACATAACCAGACCTTAACCACAGCGTTCGAAACGTAGAGATTCAATGATCCGTGGTTTGCAGGAAGTAAAACGGCTACATTTTATTTTGGCTATTGGGTTGTAATTATCATGCTGTTTCCTTGGTAGGCTTGGCTATCAAAACAAAACATTTCAAACAAAAACATTTCCTCATCTAAGCCATCAACCTGTCTCTTAGACCCCAACTATGCTGCCTAAAGAAGTTTTACCCTTAGTTGGCACCTCTTTACTGGATATGATCAATCTGTCTTTATTAACAGGCTATGTCCCACAATCCTTTAAAGTAGCTGTAATTAAACAGCTTCTTAAAAAGCCCACTCTTGATCCAGGGGTTTTAGCCAACTATAGACCTATATCTGACCTTCCCTTTCTCTCTACGATCCTTGAGAAAGCAGTCGCCGATCAGTTGTGTGACTTTCTAAATAAGACGGTGTCGTCCCTCATTCGTCCAGGATTGTTCCATCGTAGAAAAGGTTTCAGTCGTAGTCGTCTGGACACTGTTTTTAGAATCAAGACGTTTCGGCTCCCATCCGGAAGTCATTCTCAATTGTGAAAATGGTCTGAGAACTCAGAAATTTAAGCTACTCTGTGTTGCTTAAGCCCCGCCCTCAGGGAGGAGTCTACCTGAGTGTCTGCTGATTACCCTGCCTAGTTTCACCTGAAACTGACCTTCTTTTGTTTCCATGATGACCCAGTAATCAGTAATCAGGCCTATTGTTTTCTGGCTGCACCTCCCTCATCACTGTTAAGTACCTGATTAGCATATGATTGGCTTGACCACGGTGTTAATACACTGTGGTAAACTTTGGGCAGATTGAATCTCAGACCACCATTTCTGTTTAAGAGGGGTTTTCTTAATAACAATAGTTTCTAAATAACAATAGTTTGAGGATTCTCAGTCAGGGTTTAGAGTGCATCATAGCACAGAGACAGCACTGGTGAAAATTACAAATGACCTTTTAATTGCATCAGACAATGGACTTGTCTCTGTACTTGTCTTGTTAGATCTTAGTGCTGCGTTCGGCACCATTGACCATCACATCCTATTACAGAGACTGGAACATGTAATTGGCATTAAAGGAGCCGCACTAAGCTGGTTTAAATCCCATCTATCAGATCGATCTCAGTTTATACATGTTAACGGTGAGTCCTCCGTGCACGCCAAAGTTAGTCACGGAGTTCCACAAGGTTCTGTGCTCGGACCGATTCTATTCACCTTATATATGCTTCCTCTAGGCAATATTATTAGGAAACACTCCATAAACTTTCATTGTTACGCGGATGATACCCAATTATATCTATCAATCAAGCCAGATGAAACTAATCAGTTAGCTAAACTTCAGCATGCCTTAAGGACATAAAGACCTGGAAGACCTGCAACTTTCTGTTGTTAAACTCTGACAAAACTGAAGTTATTGTACTTGGCCCCAAACACCTCCGAGACACATTATCTAAAGATATAGTTACTCTAGATGGCATTGCCCTGGCCTCCAGCAGCACCTCAAGGAACCTCGGAGTTATCTTTGATCAGGATTTATCCTTTAACTCCCACATGGAACAAACTTAAAGGACTGCCTTCTTTCACCTACGCAACATTGCGAAAATCATCACATCCTGTCTCAAAATGATGCAGAAAAATTAGTCCATGCATTTGTTACTTCCAGGCTGGACTACTGCAATTCCTTATTATCAGGCTACACGAATAAGTCCCTTAAGACTCTCTAGTTGATCCAGAACGCTGCGGCACGTGTACTGACAAGAACCAGGAAAAGAGATCATATCTCTCCAATATTAGCTTCTCTGCACTGGCTCGCTGTAAAATCCAGAATAGAATTTAAAATCCTTCTCCTCACCTACAAAGCTCTTAATGGTCAGGCTCCATCGTATCTTAAAGAGCTCATAATACCTTATTACCCGACTAGAGCACTGCACTCCCAGGATGCAGGGTTACTTGTGGTTCCTAGATTCTCCAAAAGTAGACCGGGAGCCAGAGCCTTCAGTTATCAAGCTCCTCTCCTGTGGAACCAGGTCCCAGTTTGGGTTTGGGAGGCAGGCACCATCTCCACATTTAAGAGTAGGCTTAAGACTTTCCTCTGTGATAAAGCTTATAGTTCGGGCTGGCTCAGGTGAGTCCTGAACCATCCCTTAGTTATGCTGCTATAGGCCTAGACTGCCGGGAGACTTCCCATGATGCACCTCTCTCCTCTCTCCTCCTCTCCCTCTCCGTCTGTATGCATTTTTATCCCATTACTGCATGTTACTAACTCGACATCTTCTCTCTCCCGTAGTTCTGTGCTTTCTCGTCTCTCTCCTCTTTCCTTCTGTCGCTTTCAGCAGGTATTTCTGCCTCCGGAGCTGCAGAGTCTGGATCTGTGGTTGTGGGCCACCTGCTGCCCCCGTGTTCCTGCAGAGTCTGGATCTGTGGTTGTGGGCCACCTGCTGCCCCCGTGTTCCTGCTCGACAACTGCTACTACAGTTGTTATTGTTGGCCTTCTTCATCTTATAATTATTATTATTACTATTCTTATTTTTATTAATACTAATATTATTATTACTGTGCTACCACCAAGTGCTTGCTCATGGTGGGATTTGTTGGGTCTCTGTAAATAATATTATAAAGAGTACGGTCTAGACCTGCTCTATAGGAAAAGTGATAAGTGAAAACGAGATAAGTTTTGTTATGAATTGGTGCTATATAAATAAAAGTGAACTGAATTGAAAAAAATGCGCACTAGAGAACACAATTGTTGATATTTACATGTTGAAAAGAACCCATCCCAGCGCCCGCAGGCTATTATAACGATAGCTACCAAAAACAGCCCAAACTCAGTTGGAGCGCGACATCACGTCATCAAACATTACCTAAATATTTTGCCCCCCAATGTTTAACGCAAGTTGTCGCAAAGGCATGTCACAGTTGTAACTATACAATACAATATTGTTCATGCTCGAGTGCAAATATGTGTAAAGGATTAACAGAGGACAATGTTCAGAGGTCAGAGGTCACCATCCTGACGGCCTGAGTCGCTCTCTCAAAAACATTAGGGTGAAAAACAGATGATCAGCTGTGTTTATTCGCTTTATCATTTATTTATAGTCAGTGACGCCAACTGAAGCGTGTAGAGTTTTATATATATCCCACTTTTTAAAAAAAATGTAAAACATATTTTAACATTAACATTTAATTTTCTGTGATTTCTCTACCCTGTTTTTGAACTATTCAATGTTGGTTAATGTATCTTTATTGTAAATGTTTTTATAATATAATATATATGTATGTATATATGGGCTATATATTGATTCCTCTTTATAATAATTGTAATGTTTTCATTCTGTATGGATGAGCCCATCTTTATGTGTGAAAAACATTCTTGGATTATTGTTTTTACAGATTTCAGAGCGTTCCCTGAACGTCTCAGTCTGACAGATGATAGTTCACATCTCGCGGGACTACACCGCCCTGCGCTGTGTCGACCTCATCTTGGTGCAGATCTCGCGGTGTTTGTTCACTGACGGCGGTTGGAAATGGAGTCGAAGGGGGCGGGGTGCAGCAGGAGGGAGCAGAGATGTTTGGAGGCTTTTTTTTAATATAAAATTATTTATTTAAATAAAAATGGCCGCCGTGGAGAGCGGAGAGGAGAGACTGTAAGTGGGGTTTTTACATTTTATCCTCCGTTAAAGCGCCGCCGCTGCCGCCGCCTCCGACCGCCGCCGAGCATTTTCTGTCGTGTGTTTTATTGAAGTAAAAGTGCGTTGATTTTTACCCCGGCCTGTCTCGGCGGAGCGGGGTTAGCGGGAATACGTCACCAACTTACTGCTAAGTCTGTACTTTAGCTGCTGCTGTAGCCGGAGCGGAGGGACGGACGTCAGCTTTAGCTTAGCCCGCTCTCCGTGCGCCGCCGGGCCGCTCTGACTTCCACTGAACTCCCCGGGAAGTCAGGCCGGGGGTCGGTGGCGGTGTGTCCGTCACAAACATCACAGCTCCGGTCACCGGCGGTGCGTCCACCCGCCTCCGTCAGACGGGCAGGCTAACGGGCTGCTAGCTCGTTAGCAAACACTGAGAGTGTGTTTTCACGTGAGGAGGAACAAACAGTGAGAAGTCAGGCTGTCTGAGTGTTTAGTGCTGTTCAGTAACCCGGGTTAACCCCGACATTTCACACACGCACATACATCCCGTTATATGGCCCGTACCCCCCCGCCCCCCCGTCAGCCTTCTTAAACTGATTATTACCCTAATTAGCAGGCAGCTGCCTCAGTGCCGCTGAGCCAGGCAGCTCTCTCTGTGTGTGTGTGTGTGTCAGGGCTTCAGGCTGGAGTCGAACCTGTGACTCTGTGTTCAGGACGCTCTCTGTGTGTGTGTGTGTGTGTGTGTGTGTGTGTGTGTGTTGGGGGGGGGGGGTCCTCAGCAGTTCACTTCCTGTTCCTGTTTCTGCTGCTTCACCTCCACCTGCAGCTTCATCACCAACACACACACACAGGTTCCCAACCTGAGGGTCCAGGCCCCACACGGGGCCTCTGATCAGTCCGAGGGTCACGCGGTGATAAACCGTTTTGCTGCACAAAGTAATGTATTATTTTTTTATTGATTTATTATTTCAGACTTTCCTCAGTTTGACTTTTCTTGTAGTTTTACATCTTCAGGCCTGTAGAAATAAAATAAAAACCTGCGTTGCGGTTGAACTGATCACAACCAGGAGCGAGATGAAGCCGATAACGAGAAGTTGCACGTAGACGTTGCTTTGTTTTAGTGCTGCGACTAACTATTATTTTCATTATCGATTAATCTGCAGATTATTTTCCTGATTAACTGATGAATCTGTTTGTCTGTAAAATGTCAGAAAGTAGAGAAACATGGCTGCCGGAGGTGACGAGGTCTCGTCTGATTCAGTTTCTAAGAAAAGTGGGAAATTCTCGTGTTTAAGAAGCAAATGTTTTGCATTTTTATTTATTTATTTATTATTCTTAAACGAATAAATGATCAAAATAGTCGCAGATTAATGTTCTTCTGATCGACTAATCGTTGCAGCTGTAGTTAGTTTGATCAGGACCTGGTTTCTGCGTCGCGGAGCTGCTGGGTGACTGATCTGGACCGGGACCATCGCTGGACCGGCAGCTGGTTTCCGTCTTAGTGAACTTTGTTTTTAATGGGGAAGAAGCTGTTCGGTTGTTGGTTGTTCCTGAGCAAAGATGTCGGCCTGTAGCTCCATGTTGTCCACATCACTTCCTGCTGTTCTAGAGGAGTTTCCACAACCTTCAAGACTCAGAAACCAGCTGCTGCGACGTGAGAAAGACGCTCGACGTGTTTCACAGGTCTCGAATCTGTCTTCTAATACAGACACGAGGAAGTGACACATCTACCGGCTCTTTCTGTATAAAAAGTATAAATCGTTGTTGTACGTGAAAATGGAAAGTAACATTAATATAGGTAAAAATATTAAATATTTTATTTCAGGTCGGACACGTCGAGCAGAAATGTTATTCTCCAGAAGAAACAGAGTCACGAAATCTGTTGTCAGTAAATCCGAATGGAGTCGGAGGGAGAAACATTTGTTATATAGATGCAGATCTGAATCCGTCTGAATGTCTCTGTCTCATGTCACGTTTAGATTTCTTCGTCGTTTGAATCCAGTGAAACCAGCTTCGCAGACGTCGTTCCATCTAAAACGGCTGGTCCAGATGTTTCTGTACTCGCTAACATCAGATTCATAACTGTCCTAGAAAACAAACCTGTTTGTGTTTTTCAGACATTTGTATCATCAAGAGTCACATTCACCTATAAACAGTCTTCTGTTGATTATTTCTTCGACTCATTTTGTTTTCAAATGTCTTATTTTGTCCCGCCAACGGTAAAATATAAGTAAGTAAATATTTGGCCTTTTTGCTCGATAATCGATTGCTGCTGATTGATTCACGAATAAATGAAGTGACTCCGTTTTTCAGCTGATTGAACCACGATGAGCCGTGATGTCACACAGATAAAAACACTTTATATGAATCTGAACCATTAATCTTTCCATTAATCAAAAGCTTCCTTTAATCTCTTCATAATAATTAAAAGGAATATCCGTCTGGGAAATAGTGAGGGGCATTTTTCATTTTATACACTGCGCGATGTATCGATCAATTGGAAAAATAATCGGATGAATCGATAATGAAAATAAGCAGATTAATAAGAAATGAGACCGATGAACAAGCTGAACTTTACAAAGCAAAGCTCATAAAAAAGTGGACATATGTCCATCAAAATCAATAATAAAACATATCAATAAAATATCAAGTCATAAAGAAGATTGATTGTTTGAGATCATTCAGGAATGTTTGTTTGTGACTTGTGAAATGTAAAAGCACGCCGAAGTGAAACAGTCACAGTGGATCTGTTCTGCAGACTTCAGCTATTTCTGGTGTTGTAAACATCACTTCCTGTTTACAAGCACCTGGATCAGACCTCTCGCTGGTTTCAGAGCTGAAACATTCAGACGGATTCTGCGGCTTCACGTGACGACTGAAGTGTGAAGTTGCAGCAGAATCAGGAGGAACAGCTGGAGGAGACTGTTGCCTCTGATCTGACTCACAGCCAGACTTTCAGAGACCTGAAACCTGCTGCACAGAGAGAAGCCATCGCAGTGGATGATCAGTGCTCAACTCAGAAGTTTTGTTAAAGTTATCATGACGTGGTTCAGAGCAGAGACTGGTTTGAAAACTTCCTGTTGGTGCGTTCAGGGACACTGGCAGTGGCTGTATCTCAACACTTCCTGCAGTTCACAATAAAAGCCTCAGTCTGCTTCAGACTAACTAATTCGTCCGCCGCTTGCTTCCACGCAGGAAGGCGGGGCTGCAGGCCTGCCGTCATACAGGCCTCCCGCTCCAGAAGCATGGAGCAAGACCTTTATTTCCGCTGTAGAGAAACGTTTCTGTGAGCGGCCGCGCTCTCGGTCCGCTGTGCAGCCATAGCGGTGCACAACATGGGGATTTCTGCCAGGCTTCGCAGCAGAGTTCAACTAAACTGAACTTTGACCCCAAAGGCACTGACCACCACAACGCACGTCCGACGGGATTCGGACAGACGGGAGGAAAGTGAGACAGCGACAGCTCTGCAGTAGAGAAGAAGGGCTCAACACTAACTTTTAAAAGTGGTTGCCAGACTGGCAACCAGGCATCAGCTTTTGGTTGCCGAAACTGAAAATATGGTTGCCATTTTCAAATGTTTATGATATTTAATTATTTAAATATATATTTTTGGGGCTGAGAAAGATTGTTAACAGTAACATGTTGTGCTACGTCACAGAGAAATACAGAACCGTATTAATGAGCCTTTACTATCACCAGCCGCCTGCTGCTAACGGCAGGAGCGGTAAGTTAGTGATTCTGAGAGTGTCGGAACAACCAGCAAGAAGACCGAACGTTTAGTTAATTTATTTCAACGCAGTTTAACGTCACACAAGTCTCTCTGTTCGAAACGCGGGAATAAATAACTTCAACTTCACAAATACAAATACTTGCGGACTTATCAACACAATGGATGATGTATAACGTTACTTATTTTTTATTGATTTATTATTTCAGACTTTCCTCAGTTTGACTTTTCTTGTAGTTTTACATCTTCAGGCCTGTAGAAATAAAATAAAAACCTGCGTTGCGGTTGAACTGATCACAACCAGGAGCGAGATGAAGCCGATAACGAGAAGTTGCACATAGACGTTGCTTTGTTTTAGTGCTGCGACTAACAATTATTTTCATTATCGATTAATCTGCAGATTATTTTCCTGATTAACTGATGAATCTGTTTGTCTGTAAAATGTCAGAAAGTAGAGAAACATGGCTGCCGGAGGTGACGAGGTCTCGTCTGATTCAGTTTCTAAGAAAAGTGGGAAATTCTCGTGTTTAAGAAGCAAATGTTTTGCATTTTTATTTATTTATTTATTATTCTTAAACGAATAAATGATCAAAATAGTCGCAGATTAATGTTCTTCTGATCGACTAATCGTTGCAGCTGTAGTTAGTTTGATCAGGACCTGGTTTCTGCGTCGCGGAGCTGCTGGGTGACTGATCTGGACCGGGACCATCGCTGGACCGGCAGCTGGTTTCCGTCTTAGTGAACTTTGTTTTTAATGGGGAAGAAGCTGTTCGGTTGTTGGTTGTTCCTGAGCAAAGATGTCGGCCTGTAGCTCCATGTTGTCCACATCACTTCCTGCTGTTCTAGAGGAGTTTCCACAACCTTCAAGACTCAGAAACCAGCTGCTGCGACGTGAGAAAGACGCTCGACGTGTTTCACAGGTCTCGAATCTGTCTTCTAATACAGACACGAGGAAGTGACACATCTACCGGCTCTTTCTGTATAAAAAGTATAAATCATTGTTCTTCAAAATAAGACGGTGTCGTCCCTCATTCGTCCAGGAGTGTTCTATCGTAGAAAAGGTTTCAGTCGTAGTCGTCTGGACGCTGTTTTCAGAATCAAGACGTTTCAGCTCCCATCCGGAAGTCATTCTCAATTGACTACAGATGACTACGACTGACACCTTTTCTACGATATAAATCATTGTTGTACGTGAAAATGGAAAGTAACATTAATATAGGTAAAAGTATTAAATATTTTATTTCAGGTCGGACACGTCGAGCAGAAATGTTATTCTCCAGAAGAAACAGAGTCACGACTTAGGAAAGCGGTTCAAAATCTGTTGTCAGTAAATCCGAATGGAGTCGGAGGGAGAAACATTTGTTATATAGATGCAGATCTGAATCCGTCTGAATGTCTCTGTCTCATGTCACATTTAGATCAACCGAGTTATTTGTGTTTCACCTCGGTACTGTATTCCCTGTCGTCAAACTGGCCTCCGTCGGTCTCGGAGGCTGTGTTCGGTCCCAGTCCGGTCGTGTTCACTGGGAGGCTGCTGAGTCATGTCCGTTGCCTGGTCCTGGTGCTCATTCCGGCCCGCTACCCAGCAGCATTCCCCGGTACACCAAGCTCCTAGTCCGGGTCGAGTCAGCTAAAATAACCGCTAAGTTAGGTAACTAGCTAATGGCAGCTAGTACAGTTAGCAGCAGTGCGCCGGTAAGTGGCTTATCTTTGTTACAAGAGAAACGGTCCGCGTTGCAACAATCCCGATAGTTTCGTCCCAGTGACAAGGCACAGATCCCGAATGCAGTTTGGGGGTTGTTTTTTTTTTAGACTACCCGACTAATGAAAACGTTGGCAACCGTTAATGAGGTGTCGTTTGATTCTGTGCGCCACATTGCGCTAACGTAGTCTCTCTCCAACATGTACGATTCATTCTCCAACGTTTGTACGATTCATGGTGTCATTTCTACACCATGAATCGTATAAACGTGGATACAGTCTCATGTCTCTCCTGGAAGACATTCATAGTGTTGACCTCAGTTGTTCTCATGAAAAGTTACAGAAATAGTTGTGTGAAGAATGAAAAAAGAGAGCTGAGAGAGAAGTTCAGACCTCGCCTACTTTCTCACCTCCACACAGCTGACCAATCACTGCGTGAGTTGGGCGTGGTTGTCAGCTTGTCGGATTCGGAGAGGAGGAGTGACATAACGCTGCAGCTATGGCCATGTGATGTCATCATTGACGTAATGTTAACAGGAATGATGTCATCTCTTTTCCACAGCGAAGAGGGTGAGGAGGGACCTGTCGACCCTCAGCCCCCCGCCAGAGAGAGAGACAGGTCCCACAGTAAGACCAAGAAGGCCCGCCGGGAGCGTCGCCATGCTGACCGGGGGGGAGAAACCACAGCTTCGGCCACGCCCCCAACAGCCATGCTGCAGCCCCAGGTGGGGGTGGAGCCACAGACACAGGTAAAGACAGGTGTTGCTAACAACAGGAGTCAGAGGTCAGTCAGAACAGGTGGAGTCCTGGAGGGACCGAGTTTTATCACTTACCAAACAACATAACGTAACATAAACGTGTTCAGGATGAGAAGCTGGTTTCATGATACTTAATTCCTGCAGGGGTCGGAGCCGGTGGCGGGCCCCTCAGAGGAGCCGGGTTCAGAGTCTGCAGCCGGCAGTGAGTCTGCAGGTTCTCCCAGGCAGCGCCGCTCCATCATCCGGGACCGCGGCCCGCTGTACGATGACCCGTCACTGCCTGAAGGCTGGACCCGCAAACTCAAACAGAGGAAGTCCGGACGCTCAGCTGGGAAGTTTGATGTCTACCTGATCAAGTAAGCCACTCCCACCACCGATGCTGTGTCAGTTCTCCACGATGAGATGGAGTAATAGCACTGTGTTAGCGATGATTGTTGCTTTTATCTTACTGTTCAGCTCGGAGGGAAAGGCGTTTCGTTCCAAGGTGGAACTTATCGCCTACTTCCAGAAGGTCGGTGACACGACTACCGACCCCAACGATTTTGATTTCACTGTTACCGGACGTGGAAGCCCCTCCCGCCGTGAGAGGCGTCCCCCCAAGAAACCGAAGGTGGTGAAACCATCGGGGCGAGGCCGTGGGCGGCCCAAAGGTACTCAGGCACTTAAACTAAAAATTAAACTGAAATGATTAAATTGAACTCAACAAAGTGTTTCTTGTTTTCTTCAGGTTTTTGTTGTACGTGTTTATTTTTCTTTGTGTTTGTGTAGGTAGTGGGAAGATGCGGCAGGCTACAGAGGGTGTGGCCATGAAGCGTGTGGTTGAGAAAACTCCGGGCAAACTGCTGGTCAAGATGCCCTTTGGCAAGCCAGAGTCCTCCACTGGCACCACCTCCACTGCCTCAAAGGTATAATCAATATGCCATTCAGTCAGTAATCCATAAACTTTTGATAGTCAAAGGATCACAGAATTAATCTGAGCAGCCCAAACACACTTTTCCCTTGCAACTTCCTCCACCAGTCTCAGCCTGAAAGGAGAACATCAGCCTGCCGCCAGGTGGGTTCACTACCTACAAGGATAGGTGTAGGGCTCCTGTGCATTTTAAGCAGGACAGCAGGCAAAGGCAGGGGCCTCTGATGGGGGACTTCAATGCTCATGTGGGTAATGATGGAAAAACTGGAGGAGGCTGATCTGAACCTGAGTAGTGCTTTATGATGGAATGTCTACAATAAACACTAAATGAACTGTTTGAGCAAAAGGTAGTTCATAAGTGTACCTGGTACCAGAAAAGCCTATGATTGATGATCAACTTTATGTTTTGCACATTTAGTTGAAAAGAGGAGCAGAGTTGCCAACCACCTTGTAATCAGTTAAATCAGATGGCAGGAGGGGCTGCCAGACAGACCCGGTAAATCCAAACTTAGGGTAGTAAGGGTGAACTGGGCACATGTGGCTAAGGAGCCTGTCTGCCAGGTCTTAAACTTCCACCTTCAGAAGGACCTTTCGTTGCATCCCATGGAAGGGTGTGGACGTGGAATCTGTGTGGGCCATGTTCAGAACCTTCAGGTGCCTGCTCAGAGTTGTGACCTGAGGGTCAGTGGTGCCTGTTGTGGTTGAAACCCACGACCCACTAGTGCACACTATAGCGGACGTTTAAGGGCTTTAGGGATTGATTAGCCCAAGGAACTCAGCAGAAAAGTACCAGAAGGACTGCTGTTTCTGTGGTTGCAGATGCAGAAACCTGGGTGTGAGATAAGTTTGGGAGAGAGAGACACTTATAAAAGGACTTTCAGTAATCCTCAGAAAGGTTCCAGCAAACCGTCAAAGGACTCGGGAAGGAGAGACAGGATTTTTCCCAAGATTGAGGCAAACTGCTAATCTTGACTGGGAATGCCGTCGGGTGATGAAAGCAACATTTTTAGTAACTCCTACCTGCAGTTTATTATTGCAAGGATACTGGGGAGGTTACAGGAGTTTGGCCAGTAGACTTGGAGAAGACCTAGGACCTTGTCCCAAAGGGTGTCTTGTAGTAGGTGTTGTGGACTTTACCAAGGCTGTTGTGATTTTCAAGGGTCTGCTCTAGGCACTGCCTTGCGAACCTGGGCATTGTCATAGCCTTGCAGCTATGTGAATGCAGAAAGTATAGTTAGTGCTTTAGGACCTTACATAATGCAATGTATTATTATTGGTAAAGTTTTTAAAAATGTGGTAACAATGCTGCTGCTAATTGTTGATGTGGTAATTCCCTGCAGTTGGTGTCTTCTGCCCTGGTGCCCAAATCCCGTCCCGGCAGAAAGAGGAAATCAGAACAGGAACTTCCGGCCCCACCACAGACTGCCCCCAAGAAACGGGGCAGGAAACCAACCTTGGCCTCAGCAGCAGCTTCGGTTGCCACAGCATCCACCTCCTCGGCATCAACCTCTGGTAGCTCAACAGCTGGGAGCTACGCTGCAGCTGCCATTTTAGCTGCCGAGGCCAAAAGGAGAGCAGCCAAGGAGTCTTCCACCAAACCCGTCGTCCAGCAAACAGCCCTGCCGATCAAAAAACGCAAAACGAGAGAGACAGTGGAAGAGAGGGAGAGTGTTCAGACTCCAGTGGCCACAACAACTGAGACTGAAAGAAGGTTCAGTGTAGAGGGGGAGGGAGGTAAAGGGGAGGGAGCTCCAACCTCAGAGCCTCAGCCTGCCCCCTCTGAGCAGAGCCAGTCACAATCACAGAAGCAGCCCACTGCTTCAGATGAAAGCCAATTATATGGACATAAGACGCATAAAGGGCGGAAGCACAAGGAGAAAACAGGAATAGCGTCAGGAGATGGAGGAAGCAGAGGAGAGGAAGTAGATGAAGATGTAGGTGATAAGGGAGGAGAGGGAGGAGGAGGAGGAGGAGGAAGGAGTAGCAGCAGCAGCAGTAGCATTAGCTCATCAAAAAGCCACAAAAGGAAGGACCGGCCACCTCACAAACACCACCATCATCACCACCACCACCACCATCATCATCATCGCCACCAACATTCCTCTGCCTCCTCTGATCAGCCTCCTCCTCCTCCTCCAGCCTCTGGACAGCCAGCAGCCTCCAGCCAGTCCAGGCCTGAAGTCGAGCCCCAGACTGCGCCTCAGCTCACCACCCAACACTCCCAGCACACCCAGCAAGCTCCTCCCAGACCACAGTCCAAGTCTGCAACTCAGTCCCTGCCAGAACCTCGGCATCCTCCTCCTCAACCACGCCACCAGCCCCAACCCCGTTCCCAGCAGCATCCCCAGAGCCAGTGTCCCAGTCAGCCCCAAGCCCAGCCTCAGTACCCAGTACCTCAGCCCTCTCCTACCAGGCATGTCCTGCCCCAGCAACGGCCCCAACAACCCCCGCCCCAAACCCACAGTCAGCCCCAGGCCTTCCCCCAAAAAGCCCAGTCAGAGCCTGTCCACTCCCCAGCCCAACACCGAACCCAGCTTCAGGCTCAGCACGCTCCACCTCAGTCACACCCTCCTCAGTCCCCATCCATCCTGCACGTTCATCCACCCCAAACAAGGCATCCACATCCGCAAACCCAGTCCCCCGCAGCACTCCAAACTCAAACCCCGCCCAGGCACCCGTCTCAACCCCAAACCCAGCTCAAACAACAGTCTCAACCCCAGACCCGGCAGTCTCTGCAGCCTCAACTCCAACCCCAGGCCAGGACCCCGGCCCAACTTCAGACTCAATCCCAGTCCAGAATCCCAGCCCAACCTCAGCCTCAACTGCAGCCCAGAACCCCTGCCCAAATGCATCCTCAAACCCAGGCCAGAAATCCAGCCCAAACACAGCCTCAACCGCAGTCCAGGACCCCAGCCCAAACTCAGCCTCAACAGTCCAGGACCCCAGCCCAGCCTCAACCTCACCTGCAACCCAGACATCAAGTGCAGACAAGGCACCCATCACAACACCAACTCCAGACTCAATACAGACCACAACCCAGACAATCCCTCTCCCAGCATAGGCCACCCCAGCCCCAACCCCAGTCCCAGTCCCAGTCCCAAGCACAACCACACTTTCAGCGGATTCAAACGCAGCCGCGCCCCCAGCCCCACTCTCAGCTCACCAGGCACCATGTGCAGCACCTCTCATCCCACCGACCATCTCCCAGCCTATCCAGGACCAACCTGGTCCCTGCTCAGCAGAACCAGAGCGAACAGCCCCAAGATCTGAGCACCACACGGCCTGGCCGAGGGAGTCTGTTGCCGAGCAGAGAGGTCAGCGTGGAGGGCGTCAGGGCGGAGGGGAGAGGGGAGCCAGTCATGGCATCAGAAAGCAGAGAGGTTTTAGGAGGCGAAAGAGGATCAAACAGCACCTCGAGGCCTCCCAGCTCCATGCCTGCTGGACCTCCAGGAGTAGCCGGGGCCGGGGTCGGTCTTGTCCCTGGGGCAGATGGTAGGGCTAGGCTGCGGGCGGAGCCAGAGGCAGCAGGTGAGGGCAGGGAGCTCAGAGACATCGTCCCCCAGTCTGCCGTCCCCTGCCCCAGCCGGGAAGAAACCGTAGAGTCACGGACTGTCGTCAGCGAAAGAGTCAGCTGATTGGTCGGGCTGATGAACAGGCTGAATGATCAGTAGACTGACGGACTGAGTCAGCACCAGGTGGAAGAGGAGTGTGACTGGGCTGTTCATGGAGGTTTAGTGATTTTACACTGTTTTCAGGATAGGAAAGGATAGGAAGGATAGCGTCACACAGAGCTGGTAGGACTGTCGCAGCTTCTACGCCGTCTGATTCTGTCAGGAGACTCTGTAAAGTTCTGGATTTGAGAACCAACCGGGCGCTGAGGGACAGCTGGAGAGGAGAACAGATAGTGTCTTTTTCTAGGAAAAACAAACAAAAAGGAAAAATCGATAAACAAGTGTGTGTGTATATATATAATCAAAAGGCAGCTGTTGTGACCCGCTAGTCTCTGTGGGGAGGGGGGGGGGTGTAGTTTGGAACTAAAAACCAACGCTTAACAACACATTACTCTGAACGAAACGTTGCTTCCGGAATATAACCTCTTTTTTTTTTATTTCGTATTTTGATAGTTTATTGTTTTGTCTCTGTTATACAGCTTTAAACTCTGATATTATTGACTGACGGTCCCTTACTCATCGTCGTGCTGCTGACTGACAGTTCCTTATTTAAAGTCCTGCTCTTTACTGACGGTCTCTCACTAAAGCTCCTCCTATTGACTGACAGTCCCTTACTGAAACTAGTCCTTGACTGAAAGCCTCAGAGGTGATGTGGGGCGGCGGTTTGCACCTTTAACTGGTTTCTTAGAAATATCTCTTTTTTTTTTCCTCCCCATTTTCCATCAAGCCCACAATAAACAAAGAGGGGGGTCGGTAATGTTTTCCATCCACTTCCAGACTGCCCCCTACAGGTAGCGAATCTGATGTATGAGTATGACTCTACACAGACCTCATTCTGTCTTTGAAACCCATTGTCGTTTGAAATATTTGAACAACTCGAGTTCTTGAGTCGTCCTATCAGACACTAAAACAGCCTCAAAAAACAAACGAGTCAGTTGTCTGATAAGAAAACCTCGAGCGCTCCTCGTTCATTTTTCAAGTATTTCAAACTCAGCGAGTTGTTCTTCCAGGTTAAAGATTCTTCCATACTGGTCTTCATTGAATCTGTTTGTTTTGGTAGTCTTTTTGTTTCCAAAGGAAGCGCTTTTAATATCAAACCAAACCCACTTTTACAGTAGCTTTATTTTAGTTTTTAGTCTTAATGAGTGGGAAATGGAGTCATTTTTATTGTGTCTTCGTGTTGAATGTCTGGAACAGTTTGCACTCCTCCAGTTTGTACAATCAACCGCCTGCATGTCGCTCGGAGACCCTGCAGGCCCTCAACCGGAGCAACACGTACGCAGAGGTCGACCTCACCAGGGTTTACTGTCGGCCATGTTGGTGAGGGAAGATGTTCTGCAGGAGTAAAACCCTGAACGAGGTGTGGTTCAGCTTCATGTGGAGTCAGATGTGCTGGAGACGGCAACACAAAACTATTCAGTGAGCAGAAAACTAACGTTGAGTCTGTAACTCCAGATTTGAGAGCATGAAAGAGAACAAAGAGGGAAACTCAACCTGGAGAAACTGAGTGCAGGACTTTCGTCGATGTTCTTAACTGCTCGCTCTCTCAGTCTGAAATACACATTCGGCAGTTAGTGAACATGAAAATATGGAGCAGGTGGAAAAGAAACTAGTTATTATTATGTAACGAAAAGCGACAAGGTTCAACAAAATGGCCACAGTTATTTGAAAATTTCCAATCACAATTTTAGAGGTACTGACAGAATCATAAACTCCTCATGAAACGTTGCGTCCTTTCATTTATTTCATTTTCTAAGTGCTTTAAGTACCTTTAGTGTGATTAGATTAAGACAGTTCAGGAAATGTATAATCTGGAACTGGGTTTGACCTGAATGCCCTCTTAATAATGTTCATGCTCATCATGTTTTCATTGACTTGAACTTTTACTTTTAAACACGAGTCTAACAGTCACACGTGTCCTGTTGAAGCATGGATGTATTATAAGAACTGGATAACAGACTGGATGGTGCACATTCAGTTGAATGGAAATTCAAAAAATCCCCAAAAAGTTTTCTAGCTTCCTGGTTTGCTTCCGCATTGTGTCCCACTGCACATGCTCAGTAGCGTTTCTGTCCCTGGCCCATAGACTTTACATTGGGATGTCGCAAATAAAAACAGGTTTTCTAGGCTCTGAGAAAGTTTTACAAATATAAACACAAACAGAAATATCTGAGCTCGTTCTGTCAGCAGTTTTACAGACGTCTCTACAGGGAGCAGTCGTGTTTTAGTTGCAGTACTGCGAGTGACCACTGGGACACATTAGCAGTAAGACCTGGTGGAGGCGCCGCATCACGTCTATTTATACATATTTAATACATTTCTTAATACATCTGTGAGTTGAAGCCAGATTGTATCATCTAAGGGCGTTTTCAAACCCAAAGTCTGCTCTGCTCTGAGTCAGTGATGAGTTGGTAAACTTTCTCCTTGGTTCGATTTGTTTTCACACAGAAAAATCCAAGTGAACCAACGTGCATCAGCAAAATCCAGATGAGGATGTTCTCTCCTCTCATTGGTTAGATGTGTCAGACGCAGGAGCGAGAACGTAAACACAGGAAGAAGGTCCTGAAGAAACTCCAATCTGCCCAAATATCAAGAAGCTAGTCCAGATCAGACCTCCACTCATTCTCCGGCTAGCTGCTAGCAAGTGCTCATTTTGCTCATTGACATCCCAGAATGCAAAGCGCAGCTGGCTACAGGAGCCGTTTAGCTCAAACCTGCAGAGTTCGCCGTGTAGTCGGGTCAGATGGCGGTCGGACCACATTCCCACCACAAATGACTGCTTCAGAATTCATTTGTAAGTGGACTGAGACCACTTCCTCTTAAGGGTCTCTGGATGGTGGTTTTGTTCAGATCAGCCCAAACGAATCGTACCAAGGACGAAAACCAACCAGAGTCTGAACCAGACACCCCGAGACCCTTCAGACAGAACATCTGGAGAAAACACAGAGCTGACTTCAGACTGAGCGCGGATTTAGCAGAACCTTAGCTGGACGCGGGGGGGGGGACTTAGTTTCCACTCGCTTAGCAACCAAAGCAAAACAGCCTGTTTGATCCACAGTCTGCCGGCACGTTTCGCTGCTGCTTAAATCTCTGTAGCTGCTTACTACCAACAACAACAGAGAAAGTTATTTAGTTTAGTTCTTCTTCAAATCCTGCTCAGAATACTCAACAGGCTCCACCTAGTGGCAAAAACCACGCAGCACATCCACAAACACCAGGACCGAAGGAACCTTACAGCTTACAAAAACAGGTCAAACATTGTATATTAAGAATACAATTTCAAATGGATTAAATGACACTAAAATAGTAAATTGTGGGTTCCTTTATAAAGGAAATAATGAAGCAGTAAGTACAACCAGCCTCGTCGCTGTCAGTTAGCCCCTGGTTACTGAATTCATCCAAAACTGACCCAGAATCAGAAAAACTGAATCTGAAGATTGTAAAATCAGTTTTCTCAGCAGTGTAATCTTTATGCGAAGCCCTGTGATTGGCTGTATGATAGTGAAATGCACCCTGGGAGTCGTAGTTGACTTCTTCAGTTTTTATGTAGCTTTTTATCGAAGAACCTGATATTTTCTAACACAGTTGTTCATCTTTTGTTCTGACGATTCCTCAGTTTCATGTCACGACAGCACGAAGCAGACGCTTCCTGTTCGCTCCTCCGAACACGTCGAGCTCTCAGATCTGAACTTACAGACGCCGTTTGAATGTTGATGCTCTCTCAGTAGATTTGATATCCATAAACTTTTTGCACCTTAGTGTTCACGTGACTCTTTGGGGAAAGCTCCAGCACTTTAGCAATGACGTTGGAAAATTGAGCTTCTCACCCCTCAACCAGAAACAAGTCCAATAACTGAATGTCTTCATCCTGGAGAAAATAAATGTGCCTCGCTGTTAAAAGTCCACTCACCTGAAGCTCCGGTCACCCGGTCGCATCACACAGGTGACGTCGTTTGTGTCCACCTGAAGCGGCCTCACCTCTGCGTACTTGGCGCTCCGCCTGCCGCCCAGTCTGCTCAGAGCAGTGAACCTGTTAGCATGCTGTCTCTCACGCAGCTGCAGATATCAAACGTCCCTCTGTGAACGGACTCACTCCACAGGACTCGACCCGGCACAAACTACAGTAACCAGCCACCATATTGCATGTTCCAGAGTTTAGTGCCTATAATATTGTGCGTCTTGCCAGAAGCCACCATGTCAGCCAAGCCATGTTGTGTTTCTAGACTTAGTAGTGATGTGTGTGGTGACTTCATAGTTGCTAATATTGAGGATGAATATTCTGCTTTTACTCTGGTTGGAATTCAGTGGAAACTCCAATACACTGTCGCTGTAGACAAAACTAGTTTTTACCTGTTTTCTTATTTTTCTTTCTAACTAAAAGCGTTTGTTGTCCCCTGATCTGTGGTCGTCTGACTGATTGTAGCTCAGCTCTCTCACGTAAACACTTCCAGAATCAGAGGATGAAGAGCAGACGCCTCAGACGTCTTCGGTTACCTCCAGTGGAGTTCAAAGCAAACTACAGAGTGGTAGTTCAGCCGACGTCTGCGAGAGCAAAGGGTTTCAGGCTGTTTCAGGGTTTCAAACCAAAGATGGACCACCAACCGTGCACGGCACCTGGCTTTGGTGATCTGATTAATTCAATAATGTAAAATGAGTAAAAAAAGACTAAAGTCGAACGAACACTGAAATCTGTAAAATAAAATACAATAATATGAGAGTTCATTCTACAAAAAAAACGAAATGCTTCCTGAAAACAGCTCGTGTGAAGTGACAGGAAGGTTTGAGTCTTTCTGTCTGGTCAATCAGTTTTAGTTGAAACGGGAAAAACCTGATCAATTTGGAAAATTAAGAAAAACACAAAAGTAGATTTTTATAAAAGGTAAATTATTTCTATTCTATTAAACTACAAATGTTAGATTGTTTATGATCCCTGACATGCAGCCGCAGGCTCCCTGTGTCATATTTTACTTTATATAATGCATATAACTAATAAAGCTGTGTGTAATCACAGGGGCCACAAAGTACTGCAGGCTGCGGGGGGTCTACCTGGTCTACCTGGTCTACCTGACCCCGACGCAGCGTCCTCGGGGTCAGGTAGACCAGACTCCATCTTCTCTTCCTCCTCAGTCACATGTTCAGATTGATGCTACAGCCAGCAGCTGGTTAGCTTAGCTTAGCATAAAGACTGGAAACGGGGAAACAGCTAGCCCGGCTCCGTCCGAAGGCACCAGGACCCGGCAGCTCCCTGATCCACACCTGACATCTGGTTTGTTAAAGTGTAACACGACAGAACTGGTTCTACCTGCTGCAAGGAAGCGAGTGAGCGCCAATTAAAAGATAATTACGGACAGGACCATGTGACACTGCGTCAGGTCACATGGTCAGACTTCTGAGGACTGCACATCCCATGATTCACTGCTGCTTGTTTCCTCAGCAGAGTTCAGATCAGAGGAGCAGACTCTGGCTGCTGGCTTTGTGTCTTTAAAACATTTCACCTGGTTCTGCACGCGCTTCATATTTGGCTCCATCCAAACCTGAATACTGAGTAAGCTCGTGTAAGCTGAGCCGTTTCCCCGCGTGCAGCCTTTAATGCAGCTGACGCTTGAAGACTCGTGACCTCTCGGTGACCTCTGACCAGCTGAAAATCTGGCTCTCTGATTGGCTGAGCAGACTGACCTGCAGACAGGTGAAGATGGCCGCGGAGCTGCTGCTGCTGCTGCTCGGACTCTCCGCGGGTCCCGGACTCTCCTCCGGATCCGGTCCGGACTCTGAGCGCGGCAGGATGGAGCTGCGGCGCGTGCGGAGCCTCGCCGCTCAGCCCAGGTACGGAGGGTGTTGGGCGCGAGCTCTGGAGAACTTGGACATGCGCTGCAGGGACCTGACGTCAGAGAGCCAGAGCCGGATAGCGCTGAGATTCACCTTGTGTCACCTGAGCAGGTAAAACACGCAGGTGGACGTCTGAATGAAGCAGAAGCTTCGGATGTTTGATCCGTTCAGGTGAGAACAGGTGCGAACAGGTGCGAACAGGTGTGAACAGGTGTGAACAGGTGAGCACACAGCAGCTGAGCTGCTTTTACCTGCACTGATAGTCTTAAACTGTGTTCATGATCAGAAGCGGTGGAAAGTAACTAAGTACCTTTACTCAAGTACTGCACATGAGTACACATCTGAAATATTTGTACTGCATCCAGCTGCAGTTCTCAAGCGAAACGCTGCGTTTGTAAAATATGAGCGTGATTAGGGATTAAAATGAGCTCGAGTGTTTCGGTGTCGGATACAACAGACGGAGGCCGGGGTCTCTGCTCACATTTGATGGCAAACTAAACATGGTGGGACGAGTTTGCACTTCCTGCTAATCAAAAATAAGGACTAAAGATCAATTATTTCTGTTTGTATGAAAATGAATAAGTGAAAGAGAATCTCACCTGTTGGCTTTTCTGTCAGCTCAGGCAGGGATTTCCCATCATGCTCTGAGGGGTCAGAGGTCAGCAGGTGTACAGGTGCCATGGACGCTGTGGCCTTTAACACCTACACCGAGTTCTTCACCCACACTCACTCCATCTGTCACTTCCTGCAGTCTGAAGCCTGGCAGAGCCGAGCGGAGAACACCATGTACAGGTGACACACACACACACACACACACAGGTGACACCATGTACAGGTGACAC
Organism: Siniperca chuatsi; assembly: GCF_020085105.1. Lineage (NCBI taxonomy): Eukaryota > Metazoa > Chordata > Actinopteri > Centrarchiformes > Sinipercidae > Siniperca > Siniperca chuatsi. The sequence goes on along the minus strand of NC_058051.1, from coordinate 30,986,513 downwards.
ACACACACACACACACACACAGGTGACACCATGTACAGGTGACACACACACACACACACACACACACAGGTGACACACACAGGTGACACCATGTACAGGTGACACCATGTACAGGTGACACACACACACACAGGTGACACACACACACACACACACAGGTGACACCATGTACAGGTGACACACACACACACCCACAGGTGACACACACACACACACACACAGGTGACACCATGTGTGACACACACACACACAGGTGACACACACACACACACACACAGGTGACACCATGTACAGGTGACACACACACACACAGGTGACACACACACACACACACACAGGTGACACCATGTACAGGTGACACACACACACACACACAGGTGACACACACACACACACACAGGTGACACACACACACACACACCGGTGACACCATGTACAGGTGACACACACACACACAGGTGACACACACACACACACACAGGTGACACCATGTACAGGTGACACACACACACACACAGGTAACACACACACGTACAGGTGACACACACACACCGGTGACACCATGTACAGGTGACACACATGCAGGTAACACCATGTACAGGTTAAACACCTGTACAGGTGGTGGTATGATATGAGGGGGTGGTGTGTGTGTGTGTGTCACCTGTACATGGTGTTACCTGTGTGTGTGTGTGTGTGTGTCAGGTTAACAGAGAGTTCAGCAGGTGTAGCTGAGCAGCTTCAGTCCACCAGGCAGATGGCTGAGGACCTAATTGATGCCCAGAGTGCTGCCTTACAGGCGCAGCAGGAGATCCTGAACAACGGAGAGGAGCTGAGGGTCACCCTGAGAGACTCTACCCAGGGTAGAAATACACTAACTCTTTGTTGTTCTGCCCTCTAGTGGCCAAAATCACTAATGCAGCTTTAACCACTTTATCTCTCTCTGTCTCCACCTGTCTGTCTCTGTCTCCACCTGTCTGTCTCTGTCTCCACCTGTCTGTCTCTGTCTGTCTGTCCACCTGTCTGTCTCTGTCTCCACCTGTCTGTCTCCGTCTGTCTCTCTCCACCTGTCTGTCTCTCTGTCTCCACCTGTCTGTCTCTGTCTGTCTCTCCACCTGTCTGTCTCTGTCTCCACCTGTCTGTCTCTGTCTGTCTGTCCACCTGTCTGTCCACCTGTCTGTCTCCACCTGTCTGTCTCTCCACCTGTCTGTCTCTGTCTCCACCTGTCTGTCCACCTGTCTGTCTCTCTGTCTGTCCACCTGTCTGTCCACCTGTCTGTCTCTCCACCTGTCTGTCTCTGTCTCCACCTGTCTGTCTCTGTCTGTCTGTCTCTGTCTCCACCTGTCTGTCTCTGTCTGTCTCTCCACCTGTCTGTCTCTGTCTCCACCTGTCTGTCTCTCTGTCTCCACCTGTCTGTCTCTCCACCTGTCTGTCTCTGTCTGTCTCTCCACCTGTCTGTGTGCCAGGCCTGCGGTCGGTGTTCTCGGAGCTCAGCAGTGTGTCCAGGGAGCAGCAGGTGGCGCTGTCTGAACTCTTCAACAGAGTTTCCTTCCTGCAGAGCTTCCTGCTGATGGAGGCTCACAGTCTGAGCTCCTGCTGCTACAACGCTGCTGCTCTCTGCACCTCCTTCCTCCTCACCTCCACCCAGCGCTCCTCCAGAGCCAGGTATCTCCTCCGGCTGGAGGTCACGGGGGCTGAGGTGTCAGTCTTTGAGTCACTTAATTATTCAGGTGTGTGTGTGTGTGTGTGTGTGTGTGTGTGTAGGTTGGTGTTGTTGGGTTTGGTGTGTTTAAATTTCTACCTCGAGAGGAAAATCTACCAGTTCGTGATGAACTCTGATCATCCTGAACACAAACACATGGTCAGTACGTCTCGAACACCTGTTCACCTGAGACACACACACACACACACACACGCTGACTGACGACTGTGTGTGTGTGTGTGTGTGCAGGAGCTGCTCAGTGTGTATGTGAGTGTGTTGCGGCGGGTCATGGTGTGTGTCGGAGTGTGTGTCCTGCTGTGTGTGTGTGTTCGGTACAGAGACCCGGTGCAGCAGAGTCTGCAGGTGCTGCAGCAGCTCAGAGAGACGCAGAGAGGCCTGCAGGAGGCGCTGCAGCACGCAGGTGAGCTCAGGCTGCACGAAGAAGCTCAGGGAGTCTGCTGAGAGCTGAGCTGCCTTTGTGTCAGTCCGTTTGATCGCAGCAGCATCTGGTGGACGTTAGAGGAACTGCAGCTCTGAGACTGCTGATCGGTTCATTCTGCCTGTCTGTCTGTCCTCCTGTCTGTCCTCCTGTCTGCCTGTCTTCCTGTCTTCCTGTCTGTCCTCCTGTCTGTCTGCCTGTCTGTCCTCCTGTCCTCCTGTCTGTCCTCCTGTCTGCCTGTCTTCCTGTCTTCCTGTCTGTCCTCCTGTCTGTCCTCCTGTCTGCCTGTCTTCCTGTCTTCCTGTCTGTCCTCCTGTCTGTCTGCCTGTCTGTCCTCCTGTCCTCCTGTCTGTCCTCCTGTCCGCCTGTCTGTCCTCCTGTCCGCCTGTCTGTCTTCCTGTCTTCCTGTCTGTCCTCCTGCCTGTCTGTCCTCCTGTCCGCCTGTCTGTCCTCCTGTCTGCCTGTCTGTCCTCCTGTCTGTCCTCCTGTCTGCCTGTCTTCCTGTCTGTCCTCCTGCCTGTCTGTCCCCCCTCTGTCTGTCTGCCTGTCTGTCCTCCTGTCTCTCCTCCTGTCCTCCTGCCTGTCTGTCCTCCTGTCCGCCTGTCTGTCCTCCTGTCTGCCTGTCTGTCCGCCTGTCTGTCCTCCTGTCTGCCTGTCTGTCCTCCTGTCTGTCCTCCTGTCTGCCTGTCCCCCTGTCTGTCCCCTGTCTGTCCCCCTGTCTGTCCTCCTGTCTGTCTTCCTGCCTGTCTGTCCTCCTGTCCTCCTGCCTGTCTGTCCTCCTGCCTGTCTGTCCTCCTGTCTGTCCTCCTGTCTGTCTGCCTGTCTGTCCTCCTGTCTGTCCTCCTGTCCTCCTGCCTGTCTGTCCCCTGTCTGTCTGCCTGTCTGTCCTCCTGTCTCTCCTCCTGTCCTCCTGCCTGTCTGTCCTCCTGTCTGCCTGTCTGTCCTCCTGCCTGTCTGTCCTCCTGTCTGTCTGCAGAGTGTTTGAGGGAGCGACAGAGGAGAGAGAATCAGCTGGATGTGAAGGTGAGAACAGCAGTGAAATAAACTGTAATAATACACTTCCTGTGATGTCACAGAGGGGGAGGTTACTTCCTGTCTGAAGGGACCAATCACATCTCTTCCAGAGGAGATCAGAGAGCAGAAGAAGAGAGGAGACGCCGACAAGGAGAAAGGAGATAAAAAGAGAGGAGGAGGAGGAGGAGGAAGAATGCAGCACGCTGGTGTCTCTGACCGCAGACGGCTCAGACCTGTCTCACCTCTCACACATCGGTCAGTACCTGTCTCACCTCTCTGTCCACATACTTTTGGCCTGTTGTGTAACTGTGTGTCTGTCCTGCAGGTTGGAGTACTGACAGTATTCTCAGCAGCACAGTGAACAGCACCCTGCAGTCAAACATTACCCACAATGCCTCAGTGCAGAGTCCCACTACCCACAATGCCTCAGTGCATCCAGGCAGGCGTCCTCGTCCCTCCTCCCCTCTGGTCTACAGTGTCCTGGTGGAGGACAAACAGGTAAATGATCTGGTGAGCTGGACGAGAGGACAACAGTGACTGCTTTTCTGTTTTGTTTAATGAGTTGATGAATAATTACCACCGCGACACAAGAGGAGAAAGTAGTAGCCGTAGCTAATTAAAATAGAAACGGATGAAAGCCCTCGCAGGGTCGCGCAGCTTTTAAGAAAGACGCGAGTGCAGCTGGAAGGTAAGTTGTGGTCTGGCAGACGACCGCGTGGCCGCTTTCGCCTCCGACACCGTCATCGAGTTTGCTGACGACTCCGCCGTGGGGGCCCCGAGGACAGTGATAAGGTCCACCTGAAGGAAGGAGGGGACCTGACCTGCTGGTGTCAGGACAGCGACCCCCTCCCGAACGTCAGCGAGGCTGAGGAGGCGAGACAGGACTCTGAAAAGAAGCCCTTAATGTCAACGGGTCCTCGTGGAGAGGGGGGACAGCTTCAGGTACCTTGGTGTCCACATCACCGAGGGCCGACGTGTCCGTCCGTCTGAATATGTGGTCGCTGTTGGACAGGTGAGGCGAGACAGAGATCTTCCTCCTACAGAGTTCAACATTCAGCGAAATAAGAACGTTTCCTTTAACAAGTTCAGCTCTGATCTCAGATTTCAGAGAGCTCGACGTTAAACACACACACACACACACACACACACACACACACACACACACACACACACAAATGCAGTGTTTAGTTTTCACTTTTTGTATTTCAACTGCAAGTCTACAATTTATTATTATTCTTTGATCTTATTTATCTGTATAAATTTAAATCCCAATTCTCCTGTTTGTATCTTTTTCTTTCACACTTGCGGTGTGTGTGTGTGTGTGTGTGTGTGTGTGTGTGTGTGTGTGTGGACTGAAATCTAAAGGATTATAACTTTTTAAAAAATCAAACCCAAAAAAGATTTGACCTCTTCTCTTCTCTCCTGTCTGTCTGTATCTTCATCTTCGTCATCGTGATGATCGGCAGCCTCGTTACAGCCTGAGGAGCAGAAGATCAGAGACCCGCTGACTCCGTCTTCTCCGCTGAATGTTTTAAACACAACGTTTTTCTAACTATCAATAAAACTGAATTTTAGATTTTAAAGGCGTCGTTTCTTTTGTGTCGCGTCTCTGCTCGTCCCAACGCAGACGTGACGGACGGTTTCTGTATTTAACAAACCAAAGCTCCTGATTCGCTGGAGCTTCTCACCGCTCTCGACACGTCTGAGGTTTGATGTTTATCTGCATCAGAAAAACACTAACAGACAATTCACGTGTTTATTACTGAAATCTCTATAATCTATAATGTGTCTGTGACCACAGCTACAGTCAGTCTGATATTATTGGACTAATAATAATAATAATAATAATAATAATAATGAATGCAGCTGTTGAAGACGTATTTCACTTGAATAAGTCAAAAATTTTCTTGGATTAAAATTATTGATGCATTAATGTGTTCATCACTTTAATGTTGCAGCTGGTAAATGATGAAATACAGCTGGGTAGCTATCTGTAATAACACATCATAATTTATTAGTTGATTATATTTTGTATTAATCTAAATCAACAAAGCAACTAAGTAACTAAAATGATCAAATAAATAGTGGAGTAGAAGAACAAAGTGTTTCCATTCACCTGTGGTTCACCTGTCAAAGATTCCCTGAGATGGATTTAAGTGATCTGAAGATCCTCCCTGTCCATATTTATAGTTTAAGGAGCAGAACAGGAAGAACAGTAAGTGTGATTATTATTTATTATTATAAGTGACAGAAACAGTAACAGACATTAAGTGACAGTTACAGTAAGAGTAAGTGATAACAGTATGTTACAGTAACAAGTTACAGTAACAGTAAGTTAGTTACAGTAAGAGTAAGTGATAATAACAATAAGTTACAGTTACAGTAAGTTACAATGACAGTATCAGTAAGTGACAGTCACAATAAGTTAGTTACAGTAAGTTAGTAACAGTTACAGAAAGTTACAATGACAGTAACAGTAAGTGATTGTGACAGTAAGTTAGTTACAGTAACAGTAAGTTACAGTAAGAGTAAGTGACAATAACAGAAACAATAAGTGACAGTAAGTTAGTTACAGTAAGTTACAATGACAGTAACAGTAAGTGACAGGTACAGTAAGTTAGTTATAGTAAGATACAGTGACAGTAACAGTAAGTGACAGTAACTAAGTTACAGTAACAGTAAGTGACAGTAACAGAAAGTAACTAACAGTAAGTTACAGTGACAGTATGTGACAGTGACAATAAGTTAGTTACAGTTACAGAAAGTTACAATGACAGTAACAGTAAGTGATAGTGACAGTAAGTTACAGTAAGTTAGTTACAGTAACAGTAAGTGACAGTAACAGTAAGTGACAGTAACTAAGTTACAGTAACAGTAAGTGACAGTAAGTTAGTTACAGTTACAGTAAGTTACAGTAAGTTAGTTACAGTAACAGTAAGTGACAGTAACAGTAAGTGACAGTAAGTTAGTTACAGTTACAGTAAGTTACAGTAACAGTAAGTTACAGTAAGAGTAAGTGACAGTAACATAAACAATAAGTGACAGTAAGTTACAGTAAGTTAGTTACAGTTACAGTAAGTGACAGTAACAGTAAGTGACAGTGACAATAAGTTAGTTACAGTAAGTTAGGTACAGTTACAGAAAGTTACAATGACAGTAACAGTAAGTGATAGTGACAGTAAGTTACAGTAAGTTAGTTACAGTTACAGTAAGTGACAGTAACAGTAAGTGACAGTGACAATAAGTTAGTTACAGTAAGTTAGGTACAGTTACAGAAAGTTACAATGACAGTAAATAAGTGATTGTGACAGTAAGTTACAGTAAGTTAGTTAGTTACAGTAAGTTACAGTAACAGTAAGTTACAGTAAGAGTAAGTGACAGTAACATAAATGACAGTAAGTTAGTTACAGTAAGTTACAATGTAACAGTGTGACAGTAAGTTAGTTATAGTAAGATACAGTGACAGTAACAGTAAGTGACAGTAACAGAAAGTAACTAACAGTAAGTTACAGTGACAGTATGTGACAGTGACAATAAGTTAGTTACAGTAAGTTAGTTACAGTTACAGTAAGTTACAGTAACAGTAAGTTACAGTAACAGTAAGTGACAGTGACAATAAGTTAGTTACAGTAAGTTAGGTACAGTTACAGAAAGTTACAATGACAGTAACAGTAAGTGATTGTGACAGTAAGTTACAGTAAGTTAGTTACAGTTACAGTAAGTTACAGTAACAGTAAGTTACAGTAACAGTAAGTTACAGTAAGAGTAAGTGACAGTAACATAAACAATAAGTGACAGTAAGTTAGTTACAGTAAGTTACAATGACAGTAACAGTAAGTGACAGGTACAGTAAGTTAGTTATAGTAAGATACAGTGACAGTAACAGTAAGTGACAGTAACAGAAAGTAACTAACAGTAAGTTACAGTGACAGTATGTGACAGTGACAATAAGTTAGTTACAGTAAGTTAGTTACAGTTACAGAAAGTTACAATGACAGTAACAGTAAGTGATTGTGACAGTAAGTTACAGTAAGTTAGTTACAGTTACAGTAAGTGACAGTAACAGTAAGTGACAGTAACTAAGTTACAGTAACAGTAAGTGACAGTAACAGTAAGTGACAGTAACTAAGTTACAGTAACAGTAAGTTACAGAAAAGTGACAGTAACAGTAAGTGACAGTAACAGAAAGTAACTAACAGTAAGTTACAGTAAGTAACTAACAGTGACTGTTACAGTTAGTAACAGTGACAGTAATACTGTTACTGTATGTTACAGTAACAGTAAGTGACAGGATGTGACAGTAAGTAACTAACAGTGACAGGAAGTGACAACAATAAGTTAATTACAGTAAGTTAGTAACAGTAAGTGACAGTAACAGAAACAATAAGTGACAGTAAGTTACAATGACAGTAACAGTAAGTGACAGGTACTGTAAGTTAGTTACAGTAAGATACAGTGACAGTTGCAGTTAGTAACAGTAACAGTAAGTTACAGTAACAGTAAGTGACAGGTACAGTAAGTTACAGTGACAGTAAGTTACAGTAACAGTAAGTTACAGTAAGTAACTAACAGTGACAGTTACAGTTAGTAACAGTTACAGTATGTTACAGTAACAGGAAGTGACAGGAAGTGACAGTAACAATAAGTTTGTTACAGTAAGTTAGTTACAGTAACAGTAAGTGACAGTAACAGATGGACCTGCAAAGCGTTGGTGCCCCCTGCTGGCTGAAAAAGACTCTGATGATCCTGACGCTTTGATTTAATCTCTGCTGGTTTAAACTGTGAAAGTGTTAGAAAATAAAAGCTGTGATGAGGAGGAGAACCAGCAGAGCTCAGACCGACTTTGTTGTTTTGATGGAAAGAAAAGAGGAAAAATAAAAACACTGCTGGAATTTTTCTCCATAGTTTTCCTTTTGCCTCAAATTTCAGCCTCAAAAAACACAAAAAAAAGAGAGAAAATGAGAAACAGACCACAGAGAGGGGGAGAGAGGGGGAGAGAGGGGGAGGCAGGAGGGGAGGGAGGGAGCTGGTCTGGGATCATATGTCTGGGTGGAGGAGGAGGAGGAGGAGGAGGAGGAGTTGTGGTGTTGGTCTGCAGCTCAGATCAGATTTTCACACAAAAGCCTGAAGCTACCGAGAGACGACCGACCGTCTGACTGACTGACTGACTGTCTGTCTGTCTGTCTGACTGACTGTCTGTCTGTCTGACTGACTGACTGTCTGACTGACTGTTTGGACAAACTGACGCTGAAATGAAAGAAGTGAAGTGAAGCTGAAGCAGGAGGAGAAAACAGGAAAAGTGAAGCCAGTTCTGCATTGGACCTGAGTCGGCACATTCTGGATGAAAACTTCTTCAGAAGGAAACAGAGAAGAAATGTTTGATTTCACGAGACGACATCGACTCTGGATCATGTTTCATCTGGACAAAGTTATTTTTCACTTTTTCTTTGCGTGCACTCCGATCTGATCTCTGAGCAGTTTGAGCGACAGGAAACCAGCTGAGCAGCAGCAGCAGCTGATCTGGAGATGGTTTTTATTGTTAAATCATATGAGTTGGATTCTTCTGACTGATCCTCCGAGGAGACGAGGGAGACGAAGGAGACGGAGATGGAGAGAAGACGATTGTTCTGTTTTCTGAAAGAGTGACAGAAGCAGAAGAAGAGAAGATGTGACAGAGAGGCGGAGGATGAAGGAGACACTTCTGCTCCTTCCTGACGTCCACACGACTTCAACCAGAGAACAAACGGCACAAACATGAAGTTCAGGTTCATTTCTTTAAATGGAAAACCGAGTTTTTCACATTGTGAAGCGGATAAATGAGGCCGACTGCTGGAAACGGACTTTGTTAGTGTGGACTTCTGTACAGTTTGACCTGCTGATGAACCATGAGGAGCAAACTGAGTCAAACAGGAAGTGACTGAGCCAAAGCTGATTTCAAGCACAAACTTTCAGATTAAGCGTCTCGTTTTTAAAGTGTCAGTAAAACACACAGAAACACGATGAACTGAAACACACCAAACAAAGACAAACCTCCGACCGGCGTCCACGTGTCTCCTACCTGTGCAGGTGTCGGGATGCAGCTTAACCAGCCTCCCGGCGGCCTGCTCGGGTTCAGCCTCCCGCCTCCTCCTCCCCCTCCCCCTCCTCCCTCCTTCTCCAGTCAGTTCAGCACCATGAGGTTCTCTTACCACCTGAGCACCGCCTCGACAGCACCACCACACAGCAGCTCCACCTGCAGGACAGGTGAGTGAAGTGCAGCTTCTAAACTCACACTGAGCCTGCTGCTGCGTGAGAGCGTTTCATGTCTCTGTTCGTTCATGGAGTTTGGAAAAAATGTCCCCCCACTGACCGAACCTTCACATTATCCCAGAAAAACTGCTTTAGTGTGTCTGTAGCCCCGTCCAGGACTGTCTCACCCACTGCCTGTCTCACACACAGTGGGTGAGACAGGCTGTTGGATTGTTTGACCAGATGTACATTTGTAAAACCCAGCGGTCAGTCTTCATCCTTAAAGCTGCACTAACTGATGTTTTTATTGTTTAAGTAGTCAACACAACACTGACAGGACGACCTTGTGATCAAACAGCAGCTACAGAGTCACATGACGCTTCATCAGGAGGCGTGTCAGAGTCACATGACGCTTCGTCAGGAGGCGTGTCAGAGTCACATGACGCTTCATCAGGAGGCGTGTCAGAGTCACATGACGCTTCATCAGGAGGCGTGTCTGCGTCTCAGCTGCTTTAGTCTTTTCTGGCGTAAAACTGAAACATACTGTTTGAAATCTCGCTGGCTTGCGTTAGAGGCGGCCTGCACCTCTGACTTTAGCTTAGAGGAAGCCGTTATGGCCGAGGTCGTCGGCGCACACTGCGGGTTTTCACGCGCTCACAGGTCAGAAGAGGGCTTCAACAACTTGGGATGCCCAACAAGGGGCGTAAACATCTGGCAAAATGCTGCGCAGTCTGAGACCTGCTGCACGTTCTGAGTGGTGACGACCTGCCGCCGGCCCGTCAGCTGCGATTTATATCATCAGATCAGCTGTTTGATTATTGATTTATTATTATGAATAAAATCAATCTGAGTTGATATTTGGATCTTTTTCTGGGCTCCTCTGTCTGCTGGCAAAGGCGACGCTCTGAGTAGATAAACTGTAATCACGGTTACCATGGTTACCAGTTTCACACTACGACTTCTGATGTCGCGGAAATCATTCAGACTTATTGATCGGTGAAGCGCAGTGATGCAGATAAATCTGTCCACGAGCTAACGTTAGCCGCACAGCTGTCACGCTGTCAGCTGAGCACAGACTCGGTGCAGGCGACCAGCCAGCCGCAACAGTCCTGCAGTCAACATCAGCGACCATCGAGGAAGAGGAAGTGTGAGGAAAGGATGAAGCCGAGGAACAGTCTGAATGTGGCAACAAGGCGACGATAACGTCATAGTTTGTTTCTGTGAATGTATATATAAAATAACGAGGACGGAGCAGTGTGACAGGATATGACATCACATGTGAGAAACGTGGCAGAGAGAGGTTCAGTCTGTGTTTGACAGATTTTCGTGTCATTATTATGAAATTCAGTGTTGGTACGTGTGGTGGGATTTTATTGTGAAAGGTTCATTCTGGT
>NC_058051.1:30943239-30963239 GCF_020085105.1 Siniperca chuatsi | reverse complement strand
CTCCCATTACTGTTACTGTTATTGGTTTATTATTTTATTAGTTATTATTGTTATTCTATATTATTAGTTATGTTTAGAGTGAATCTGTTTTATTGTTGTTTCCACAGTAGATTTGTTAGAGCTGTTAGATGACTAAATATTTCCAGTTGGACGATCACTCGTGGACCAATCAGATCACCACTTTCCTCTGATGTCGTACCCTCTGATGCTGAGGTCAGAGGTCAGAGGTCAGAGGTCAGAGGTCGCAGGTCAGGCAGTGAGAAAACAACCTGAGGAGTCTCATCTGAGTCTCGTAGTTTCAAACGAATCAGTTTAGTGAATCACAAAGATCCCGAGAGGTTCCGATGTGTCAATAATCAGAGGATCCAGTCAATCAGTCCGATCAATAATCAATAACTTTATCCACAGCAGATGTTGCTGTTGTTGCTGCAGTATTGACAATCTGACAGGTTTCTGATCCTTCATGAATAATCAATCAGCCTGAGAGGAGAAAGGAAACAGCGACTCAGCAGAATGAGCGGATGACGGCGATCGGAATAAACGTGACGTCAGACAGAAACAGGAAGTTTAAAAGAACACGCATTCTGTCCGTTAACAGGACATTTTCAGTGAAATGTATAAAGGACACAGGTATAAGCTGTAGAGACCTGCGGTGACCAGTAACACCAGTAACACCAGTAACACCAGTCAGTCCAGGCGTGCTGAGAGAGTCTTTCCTGGCAGCTTCGGAGGGTTTTTAGATTATTTTCAGTTCTCACGTTCTACAGCGCAACGACGGGTCTGCGCAATGTTAGAGAAACATCATCGTCATGGTTACAACGAAGATTTACTGCAGCCTGACCTCGCCCCCCCCCCAGTATGAAGGACACACTACGGGCTCTCGGATCTGAATGTGTGTGATTGATTTTGTGCGTTCTTTATACACACACTCATGTTTCAGGCACCAACTGGGACTTGGAGCTTATTCCTGAGTCTGAGCCGCTGGCATGGAGGCAAAGCCTCATGGGAGTTGTAGTAGCTGCAATATGAACGCAAGAGAGTTCAGCGAAATAAAAGTCTCGATTTTCCCCAAACAGAGAAACGAAGGCGTGTTACTGTAGCCTTGATGTTTATTTTGAATCTGATGTTGTTTCAGCCAATCAGCTGTCAGGAAGCACCAGGATTCAGCCAATGAGCTGCAACCGTAACAGACCACAGACATCTCTCTCTCTGTCCTCCATTTCTGTCCAGCTGCAACAGCCAGAGACCTCATGTGGAAGCTATTACTGCACGTGTGTGTGGAGGCTGTTTTTACAACCAGCTGATTTCATCCTGCGCGTCTGTCTGTCTGCCTGTCTGTCTGCCTGACTGACTGACTGTCTGCCTGTCTGTCTGTCTGTCTGTCTGTCTGTCTGTCTGTCTGTCTGTCTGCCTGACTGACTGACTGACTGTCTGCCTGTCTGTCTGTCTGTCTGTCTGACTGACTGACTGACTGTCTGTCTGTCTGTCTGTCTGTCTGACTGTGTGTCTGACTGTCTGTCTGTCTGTCTGTCTGTCTGTCTGACTGTGTGTCTGACTGTCTGTCTGTCTGTCTGTGTGTCTGTGTGTCTGTCTGTGCGTCTGTGTGTCTGTCTGTCTGTCTGTGTGTCTGTCTGACTGTCTGTGTGTCTGTCTGACTGTCTGTGTGTCTGTCTGTCTGACTGACTGTCTGTGTGTCTGTCTGACTGTCTGTGCGTCTGTGTGTCTGTCTGTCTGTCTGTCTGACTGTCTGTCTGTCTGTCTGTCTGACTGACTGTCTGTCTGTCTCTCTGACTGACTGACTGTCTGTCTGTCTGTCTGACTGACTGTCTGTCTGTCTGCCTGACTGTCTGTCTGTCTGTCTGTCTGTCTGTCTGTCTGACTGTCTGTGTGTCTGTCTGACTGTCTGTCTGTCTGACTGACTGTCTGTCTGTCTGTCTGACTGACTGACTGTCTGTGTGTCTGTCTGACTGTCTGTCTGTCTGACTGACTGTCTGTCTGTCTGTCTGACTGACTGACTGTCTGTGTGTCTGTCTGACTGTCTGTCTGTCTGACTGACTGTCTGTCTGTCTGTCTGACTGTCTGTGTGTCTGTGTGTCTGTGTGTCTGTCTGTCTGTCTGACTGTCTGTCTGTCTGTCTGTCTGACTGTCTGTCTGTGCGTCTGTCTGTCTGACTGACTGACTGTCTGTCTGTCTGTCTGTCTGTCTGTCTGACTGACTGTCTGTCTGTCTGACTGACTGACTGTCTGTCTGTCTGACTGTCTGTCTGTCTGTGTGTCTGTCTGTGCGTCTGTGTGTCTGTCTGTCTGTCTGTCTGACTGACTGACTGACTGTCTGTCTCACTGTCTGACTGACTGACTGTCTGTCTGTCTGACTGTCTGTCTGACTGACTGACTGTCTGTCTGTCTTGTCGTTTCATGTTTTCATTAAACTTCTTTCAACTTTATTTATAATACTGATTAGTTACAAGAGCAGAACTAGAAAACACACACAACAAAAAGTATATAAATATATCTTAAAAAGAAGAACTGAGTTCAATAAAATAGAGAAGATTAAGGTATTGATTAGCTCCACATGTAGTTTTTAATCTCATAGTTTCTTTAGTTGACCTGCGTGACGAGCCGCTGCATACAATCAATACAATCGTCCTTGCAGGGATGAATAAAGTTGTATTGAATTGAATTTAACTGAAATTAAGTCACGTGACAAAATAAATTAAAAAAAAGCATAAAAAATGTATTTAAAAGAACGAGTTAACAAGGTCCATTTAGTCGCTCTTCTGGGGCTTTCTGTCACCTCACATGATATTCATCAGCAGATGGAGTTTTCTCAGTTGTCACAGATTTGTAGAAGGACTTCCTGTCCATTTCGCCCCAAAAATATTTCCATATAATTTTACGATCTCGTGATTAAAGCATTTACTGTTTCCTTTATCAAAACTCCCGCTCGCGGTCAAATATGTTCTGGCATGTAGTCAGCTCACCTGAACACAGGTGTGTGGAATCAGACCGCGTCTTAGTTTGTGTTCATCGTGAGGAAGACGAGCGTGCCGACACGTGTTGGTGTGTTTTTACAAAGTAGTAGCCGATATTTATTAACGATATTTAATACATTTTTATTCTTAACACTTGAGCACCTGCAAGTGGAGTGTTTTTATGTTACACCTTAACACAAGTTGTTTGTTTTGTTTGTTTTTCTCATGAAAATCAAAAGGCTTTTATTTTGGCAGTCTGTGGGCGTGGCCTTTATGCCATGTGATCGCCATTCTGTCGTATCCTCCCTGCCCCCCAGGTCCCTCCTCCTCCAGTCCCACTTTGCTGACTAAGAGTCTCTCTCTGGAGCCGTCCTGCTCACCGTGCGGCCACCAGGGGGCGCTGGACGCTGACGCTCCCCAGCAGCCGAGTTCCGACCCGGGGCCAAGCTCCTCTTCATCAGGCCCCGCCTCCCTGGGGGGAGGGGCGGAGCTAACCGAGCGCCGCGGCTCTGATAACGGGCTGCTGCTGGTGAACGACACGGGGCCGCCGGAGCTGCCAGCTACCACAATAACACCACCGAGCAAGAGCAGACCGCCGCTGCCTGGACCAAAACCCCAGGGTATTAAACTTTATTTAAATTTAAATATTTACATTTATTTAATGTAAGATTTAAGACATTAATGAGTTTATTATTCTGCCCGCCACAGTCCCCCCAAAGCCCCCGCACCTCCAGCAGCAGGCAGGGGTGTCGAGGCCACGCCCCCGGGCCCCAGACAAGCCCCTGCCCCCTCCCCCGCCATGCAGACCCCTACCGGCGGACCCCCGGGGGGGCCGGACTCCACCCACCCGTGCCGAAGGCACCGCCTCCCCGACCTGCGTCCTGTCACTCATCGAGAAGTTTGAGCGGTGAGTTGTGATTGGTCGGAGCAGGAGTGATGTCATCGTTAAAGCCTTTATGGAGATTTCATTGTGTGTGTGTGTGTGTGTGTGTGTGTGTGTGTGTGTGTGTGTGTGTGCAGCGAGCAGATCATTGTGGTTCCTGACATCACCGGGGGAGCTCTGTGTCCCCGCCTCCCTGACCCCTCCTCCTCCCGACCTTCATCACCACCTTCATCATCATCGCCCGCCCCTCCCCCACCTGATGAGGAGCTGCCCTCTGAGATCAAAGGTCATGATGACGTCACACTGGGGGTTGAGGGGGAGGAGGGAGACGGTGACCTGCACAATGAACATGATGATGATGATGATGATGATGAAGAGCTGGCGGCGGCGTGTCGTGACGACCTCCATCAGAAGCGTCTCTCCATGGAGTCGGGTTACAGCGCCTCCGAGAAACCCCTGGAGGACGACGTGGTTGCCGTGGAGATGAGGGAGCAACAACAGCAGCAGCCGCTCCTCGACCAATCAGAGCTCCCCTCGGAGCGTCTGTCTCTCCCCTCCTCGCAGACGGACGGGAAGCTGGCCAATCGGGACAGCGGCATCGACAGCATCAGCTCTCCGTCGCACAGCGAGGAGCTCTGCTTCACCGGCGTGGACGACGGGGGTGTTGCGTACCCCTGCAGCCCCGCCCTCCTGCCCCACCTCTCCAGCTCATCCTCGTACGCGGGGGAGGGAGGGGATGAGGAGGGGGAGGAGGCGCGGGGCGGAGCCAGGAGGAGGAGGGAGTTCTCTGAGGAAGGAGACAGCGACCTGGAGGAGGAGGAGGCCGAGCTGACGCTGGTGCTGCCCCCCCCCAAGACAGACAGACAGGACTCTGCTGAGGTGAGACGCTCGGCACTTTACTTTTTAAAGCAACAGTTTAACCTACGAGGTCTCACCAGACAACAGCTCCACCTGCAGTCAGGAGGTCACATGATACAGAATAACACCCCATCAGTTTCTGTCAACACATTTGATCTTTTTTGCAATGTAGAGACAGACAGGTGAGCAGAGAGACACACAGGTGAGCAGAGAGACACACAGGTGAGCAGAGAGACAGACAGGTGAGCAGAGAGACACACAGGTGAGGAGCGAGACAGACAGGTGAGCAGAGAGACACACAGGTGAGGAGCGAGACAGACAGGTGAGCAGAGAGACAGATAGGTGAGGAGAGAGACACACAGGTGAGCAGAGAGACAGACAGGTGAGGAGAGAGACACACAGGTGAGCAGAGAGACACACAGGTGAGCAGAGAGACACACAGGTGAGGAGCGAGACAGACAGGTGAGCAGAGAGACACACAGGTGAGGAGAGAGACACACAGGTGAGGAGAGAGACACACAGGTGAGCAGAGAGACACACAGGTGAGCAGAGAGACACACAGGTGAGGAGCGAGACAGACAGGTGAGCAGAGAGACACACAGGTGAGGAGAGAGACAAACAGGTGAGCAGAGAGACAGATAGGTGAGGAGAGAGACACACAGGTGAGGAGAGAGACACACAGGTGAGCAGAGAGACACACAGGTGAGGAGAGAGACACACAGGTGAGGAGAGAGACACACAGGTGAGCAGAGAGACAGATAGGTGAGGAGAGAGACACACAGGTGAGCAGAGAGACACACAGGTGAGCAGAGAGACAGATAGGTGAGGAGAGAGACAGATAGGTGAGGAGAGAGACA
The DNA here is from genome assembly GCF_020085105.1 of Siniperca chuatsi. NCBI lineage: Eukaryota > Metazoa > Chordata > Actinopteri > Centrarchiformes > Sinipercidae > Siniperca > Siniperca chuatsi. The sequence continues at coordinate 30,957,670 of NC_058051.1, read as the reverse complement.
CACAGGTGAGCAGAGAGACAGACAGGTGAGTAGAGAGACAGATAGGTGAGGAGAGAGACAGATAGGTGAGGAGAGAGACACACAGGTGAGGAGAGAGACACACAGGTGAGCAGAGAGACACACAGGTGAGTAGAGAGACAGATAGGTGAGGAGAGAGACACACAGGTGAGCAGAGAGACACACAGGTGAGTAGAGAGACAGATAGGTGAGGAGAGAGACAGATAGGTGAGCAGAGAGACACACAGTTGAGCAGAGAGACACACAGGTGAGTAGAGAGACAGATAGGTGAGGAGAGAGACACACAGGTGAGCAGAGAGACACACAGGTGAGTAGAGAGACAGATAGGTGAGGAGAGAGACAGATAGGTGAGCAGAGAGACACACAGTTGAGCAGAGAGACACACAGGTGAGTAGAGAGACAGATAGGTGAGGAGAGAGACACACAGGTGAGCAGAGAGACACACAGGTGAGTAGAGAGACAGATAGGTGAGGAGAGAGACACACAGGTGAGCAGAGAGACACACAGGTGAGTAGAGAGACAGATAGGTGAGGAGAGAGACACACAGGTGAGCAGAGAGACACACAGGTGAGCAGAGAGACACACAGGTGAGTAGAGAGACAGATAGGTGAGGAGAGAGACAGATAGGTGAGCAGAGAGACACACAGGTGAGGAGAGAGTTTACACAAGTTGTCTAAGTCTGAAAGGGTTCGACACCTTTGTCTTCCTGCGGAGCATTTAGAGATCTTTGAACACACCAGCACATCTTTAACTAACCAGCAGAGACTGAAGAATAAGATGGAGGCTGCACAAGCATCGTATCAGACATTCTCAAATAAAAGCCGGTGCCCAGTGAAGATGTTTGTTTCCACAGCAGTCATGTGACGCTCACTGCTCTGACTCACTGTGAAGCTCCTGTAAAGTGTCATACTGTCTTTCTCTCTGTCCAGCTGTCTGTCCAGCAGAGAGTCTTCAACATCGCCAACGAGCTGCTGCACACAGAGACCGCCTACGTCTCTAAGCTCCACCTCCTGGACCAGGTGAGTCACCTGACCTCTGACCCAGAGTCCCACAGTCGGTGTGTTGGTTCTGTTTGTTTGTTAAAGTCTTCACTGTCACTGTTACCATGGAAACCTTTACCCTGCAGGACGAACTGCTGTGAACTGTTTCCTGTTTATTTCTCCTCCTGCAGGTTTTCTGTGCCCGACTCCTGGAGGAGGCTCGGTCTCGCTCCTCCTTCCCCTGTGACGTCGTTCAGGGCATCTTCTCCAACATCTGCTCCATCTACTGTTTCCATCAGCAGTTTCTGCTGCCGGCGCTGCAGAAGCGGATGGAGGAGTGGTGAGGGCGTCTCTCCTCTTCTTCTCCTGCCGGTTCTCCTTCTTTTTGCTTTGACTTCATTCCTGTTTTGTCTGCAGGGACTCGAACCCGCGGATTGGGGACATCCTGCAGAAGCTGGCTCCCTTCCTGAAGATGTACGGCGAGTACGTGAAGAACTTTGACCGAGCCATGGAGCTCGTGAACACCTGGATGGAGAGATCGGCTCAGTTCAAGACCATCATCCAGGAGATCCAGGTCCAGATTCACTGCCGCCGCCGCCGCCGCCGCTCTCAGTCTGTCGTCTGTTTATGTGTCGTAACATCTGCGTTGTTGTTGTCTCTGTGCAGAGGGAGGAGCGCTGTGGGAACCTGACTCTGCAGCATCACATGCTGGAGCCGGTCCAGAGGATTCCTCGCTACGAGCTGCTGCTCAAAGATTATCTGCACCGACTGCCAGAGGACGCGCCGGACTACAGGGACGCCCAGAGTACGTAAACCAAACGCACACAAACATCGGAGCAGTGACCAGGACGCTTATACGCCTTCCCGCCGTTCTCTCTGCGGACATCAAGTGTACTCACTAACACGCCTGACTGATTTTACTGTGTCACTCTGAATCCAGGTTCCTGCAGGGGCCGACACAAGCCGGTCCCTGGACCGCAGTAAGCGTCCAGCTCGTCAAACCGCTTCGTAGTTATTCAGTTTGCTCTGCGGCGCTGCGGTCCTTTATTTGTCTAAAGTCAAAGCGAAGTGAGAACAGTGGGACTTCCTGTAGAAGTTCAGGACACAAACAGAAGGAAACATGGAGACTCTGGAGGAGCTTTCGTGTCTTTAATCATTAATCAACAAATCAAATATTGAATAAATGTAAACCCACCAGCATCTAACAGCACAATCATCCAACTTCAAATACGAATAGATATAATAAATATAATGTTACTGTTGAGATCAAAGCTGCTCATTTCTCCTCCTTCTTGTTGTTGTTTGTTGAGTTCAGACGCTCGCAACAAGACCGTTTATTAAGATCAATAACGACGTTTCGACGTCGCCAGATGTGATGTGATGAGATTGTTTTAGCATTTTTTAACCTGATATATCATAATATATATATATATATACACTTTCAAAAGGCTCTGAGGAAACGCAGGACGCACGAGATCCATCACGTGAACGTCATGTTTCTCTCCGCAGAGTCTCTGGAGCTGATCGCCACGGCAGCAGAACACTCCAACGCCGCCATCAGGAAGATGGTAAGACACTTTCACACAGTCAGCACCCAGAGCTCTCAGCCATAATCACCATGGTCATCGTGGTCTGCCACAGTTCAGACCACAGTCAGATACACGGGACTCAGCTGAGATCAAACGCTGTCGGTTTGTCATTAACCTTCAGTTCATCTTTAATTAAACTGCTGTGATTTCGCTCATTAAGCGTCTGAGCTGCTGCTTCTCGTGTCTGTTTAGTTTGACTGCGTCTCGTTTGTCCTTCGCTGTGGGAAACCGGCCTGAGGTCACATCCTGCGCAGCAACAGGGTTAACGTTATCGCAGATAATAATAACAGTAGGTCAGTGATTTGATATTTGATTATTCCCGCAGCAGACCTTCATCCTCCTCAGCCCTCATCCTGCCGGTCCTTCAGGGACAGTCTCGCATTGTCAACAATTCAGGCTCCTCAGGTGTCTGGCAGATAAAGGGGGAACCGAACCCCAGGTCTCTCCTGGAGGACCGAACTAGAGCCTGACATTTTTTCGGGAATCCTGTGGGATTCCGGCGGGACGGGAGACAATTTCACTATTCATGACGGGACTGGGGCAGGGCGGGGATCATAGGTCCGCTCAGTCGAAAGTATCTTTGTGAAACCGGGTCCTGGTCTCTCCTGGGCATCTGAACCTCAGGTCTCTTCTGGAAGAATAAAGTACTAATTAAGTTTCAGCTGCTGTTGGCTCGGTCAGCTGATCGTCACAGTTATTGACGAGTCCGCCTCGTCCCAGCAGGATGGCTGCTGTGGTCTCTGAAGCTGCGGGGCGTCCAGCCCTCAGCTGAGGAAGCCCGGGGCGATAAGCCCGGCCTGAGTCAGTGGCATCTCTGAGCTAATACCTGACCCGCAGAGCCCCCCCCCCCCTTGTCTTGTGTCGGAGCGGATGTTTGTAACGCTGCCTTTCCATCAGCTGACGGACGTTTTCACCGCAAACAAATGTAAAAACTATTTTGTCTTTTAATTTAATATTTTATGGGCAAACTGAAAAAATGCTCATAAAAACAGGTGAATGGAAACATGCAGTACCTCGAAGTGATGAAGACGCTTCTCCTGTCTCTACCTGTCTCTGTCTGTCTCTGTCTCTCTGTCTCTCTGTCTGTCTCTGTGTCTACCTGTCTCTGTCTCTCTGTCTCTACCTGTCTCTGTCTCTATCTTTACCTGTCTCTACCTGTCTCTGTCTGTCTCTGTCTCTGTCTCTCTGTCTCTACCTGTCTCTGTCTCTATCTTTACCTGTCTCTACCTGTCTCTGTCTCTACCTGTCTCTGTCTTTACCTGTCGCTACCTGTCTCTGTCTCTACCTGTCTCTGTCTCTCTCTGTCTCTACCTGTCTCTGTCTGTCTCTGTCTCTCTGTCTGTCTCTGTCTCTACCTGTCTCTGTCTCTCTGTCTCTACCTGTCTTTGTCTCTGTCTCTACCTGTCTCTCTCTGTCTCTACCGTCTCTGTCTGTCTCTGTCTGTCTCTGTCTCTCTGTCTGTCTCTGTCTCTACCTGTCTCTGTCTCTCTGTCTCTACCTGTCTCTGTCTCTACCTGTCTTTGTCTCTGTCTCTCTGTCTCTACCTGTCTCTGTCTCTACCTGTCTTTGTCTCTGTCTCTACCTGTCTCTTTCTCTACTTGTCTCTACCTGTCTCTGTCTCTCTGTCTCTACCTGTCTCTGTCTCTACCTGTCTCTGTCTCTCGGTCTCTACCTGTCTCTACCTGTCTCTGTCTTTGTCTCTACCTGTCTCTGTCTCTCTGTCTCTACCTGTCTCTGTCTCTCGGTCTCTACCTGTCTCTACCTGTCTTTGTCTTTGTCTCTACCTGTCTCTGTCTCTACCTGTCTCTACCTGTCTCTACCTGTCTTTGTCTTTCTCTCTACCTGTCTCTGTCTCTCTGTCTCTACCTGTCTCTGTCTCTCTGTCAGGAGCGAATGAGGAAGTTGTTGAAGGTGTACGAGTTGTTGGGAGGAGAAGAAGACATCGTTAACCCGACAAACGAGCTCATAAAAGAAGGACACATCCTCAAACTGTCCAACAAGAATGGGACCACGCAGGACAGATACCTCATACTGGTACTCTACTGGCTTCTACTCTATTCTACTGTTTTGTTGGTGCAGTCAAAGACGCAGTAATAAGAACACCTGTCTGTCTCTGCAGTTTAATGACAGGTTGCTGTACTGTGTCCCGAAGCTGCGTCTCATTGGTCAGAAGTACGGCGTCCGTGCTCGCATTGATGTGGACGGTATGGAGGTGAGACATCATCAGCTGATAAACACCACTCATTACTGAGTGGAGCCCCGCCCTCTGCTCCTCAATCTGATTAAACCTCTCCACCTGTCTCTCCACCTGTCTCTCCACCTGTCTCTCCACCTGTCTCTCTCTCTGTCCAGCTGAAGGAGACCAGCAGTGTTGCAGTTCCCAGGACGTTCCTGGTGTCTGGAAAACAGAGATCACTGGAGCTGCAGGCCAGGTACAGACAGACACAGACAGAGAGACAGACAGAGAGACAGACACAGACAGAGAGACAGACACACAGACAGACACAGACACAGACAGACAGAGACAGACACAGACACAGACAGACAGAGACACAGACAGACAGACACAGACACAGACAGACAGAGACACAGACACAGACAGAGAGACAGACACACAGACAGACACAGACAGAGACAGACACAGACACAGACAGAGAGACAGACACAGACAGACACACAGACAGACACAGACACAGACAGACACAGACAGACACAGACAGAGACACAGACAGAGACACAGACAGACACAGACAGAGACAGAGACAGACAGAGACAGAGACACAGTCACACACAGTCAGACACAGACAGACACAGACACAGACAGACACAGACAGAGACAGAGACACAGTCAGACACAGTCAGACACAGACAGACACAGACACAGACAGACACAGACAGACACAGACAGAGACACAGTCAGACACAGTCAGACACAGACACAGACACAGTCAGACACAGACACAGACACAGACAGACACAGACACAGTCAGACACAGACAGACACAGACACAGACAGACACACAGACAGACACAGACACAGTCAGACACAGTCAGACACAGACAGACACAGACACAGACAGACACACAGACAGACACAGACACAGACAGACACACAGACAGACACAGACACAGTCAGACACAGACAGACACAGACACAGACAGACACAGTCAGACACACAGACAGAGACAGAGACACAGTCAGACACAGACAGACACAGACACAGACAGACACACAGACAGACACAGACACAGTCAGACACAGACAGACACAGACACAGACACAGACAGACACAGACAGACACAGACAGACACAGACACAGACAGACACACAGACAGACACAGACACAGTCAGACACAGTCAGACACAGACAGACACAGACACAGACAGACACACAGACAGACACAGACACAGTCAGACACAGACAGACACACAGACAGACACAGACACAGTCAGACACAGACAGACACAGACACAGACAGACACAGTCAGACACACAGACAGAGACAGAGACACAGTCAGACACAGACAGACACAGACACAGACAGACACACAGACAGACACAGACACAGTCAGACACAGACAGACACAGACACAGACACAGACAGACACAGTCAGACACACAGACAGACACAGACACAGACACAGTCAGACACAGACAAACACAGTCAGACACACAGACAGAGACAGAGACACAGTCAGACACAGAGAGACACAGAGACACAGACACTAGGAGTAATGAGTGTCTGTAATGTCGGGTTCAGACTACGTGATGAGTCACAGCTCGCCGTCTTCCACGACCTGTGTGATGTCATCGGGAAGGAGGTGCTAGGGACCGACTTCCTGGAACTAGAATGTAAAGAAACCAGTCCTCCCCACTGGCTGTTTTCTGACTGGTTTTCTGTGTGATTGTGTCTCTGTAGGACGGAGGAGGACAAGAAAGACTGGATACAGGTAACACAAGAAGACACGGTCTGTCCTTTTTGCTGTTAAAGTGCCATTTAAGACCCTGAATTTAGCTGACCTTCTCACCTCGCTGCAGTGACGTCACCTGTACGGAGTAAAAGTATAAACAGGGTCAGCGGTCAGGATCATAAGCTGCTCCGAGCAGGAAGTGCTGAGTTTCTGATCCAGCTGTTAGAGCGACACGGGTTCAAATCTGACAACTGTTCACTGTTAACGGCCTTATGTATGTTACATTTATAGCTTTTTGTGTGTGTGTGTGTGTGTGTGTGTGTGTGTGTGTGTGTGTGTTTGTGTGTGTGTGTGTGTGTTTCTGTGTGTGTGTGTGTGTGTGTGTGTGTGTGTGTGTGTGTGTGTGTGTGTTCTGTGTGTGTGTGTGTGTGTGTGTGTGTGTGTGTGTGTGTGTGTGTGTGTGTGTGTGTGTGTGTGTGTGTGTGTGTGTGTGTGTGTGTGTGTGTGTGTGTGTGTGTGTGTTGTCAGGCCATCCAGGCGACCATCCAGAGACACGAGCAGACGATGGAGAGCTTCAGACATCTGAACTGTTCGCTGCGAGACGACGAGTCCACCCCCACTCCCGGTAACTAACCATCAGCTGGTCACAGGTCAGAGCCTCGTTTCCCAAAAGCAGCTCAGGACTCAGAGGGTCTCAGGATCCGTCTGAGGGACCTTCTCAGGCTTCACGAGTGACTCGAACCAAACACTACAAGTTTCTATCGTCTTTATCGTGAACTCTGACGCTGAGACTGGTAGGAGCCATCGCTGCTAGAGTAACCAATCAGAGCGTCTTAAACTGACGTCCACCCAGGAACATGAATTATAAAGCTGCAGACTAACTGCACTCTTTAGTTCTGCTTTGGGAAACGAGTGTAGACATTTCAAAGCTTCATTTCTAATATTGATCGTTATCAGGAAACGGGGTCCAGCCCGAGGCCCCCTGCCGTACTGCAGCTCGCCCCCCGTAGACCTCCAGCTGCAGAAAGGGTCACTTCTAACTCTTCGTCTTCATCTTCATCTCTGTCTCAGAGCTGTGTGGAGCTGGGGAAGAGAGCTCCGACTCCGATCAGAGAGAAGGAAGTCACGCTGTGCATGAAGTGTCAGGAGCCGTTCAACTCCATCACCAAGAGACGACATCACTGTAAAGCCTGCGGACACGTACGTTCACCTCATCCGAGCAACACCTGTAATAAACACCTCACATATGTGTGTGATTCCAACGCCAAACCCGCAGTATTGCTAAGAGCTAAGCTAATATCCGCTAACAGCTAACAGCAGAAAAGAAACTCGCTAACTTCAGCCGTCATCAGAATCACGTTGCTGTCGTGTCTGTCTGTGTTGAATCCAGGTGGTTTGTGGGAAATGTTCAGAGTTTCGTGCTCGCCTGTCGTACGACAACAACCGAACCAACCGCGTTTGTGTCGACTGCTACGCCATGCTGGTGGGAGTGTCGCCCTCGCCCGCCACGCTGACCAGCAGCACCCACAGGAGGCGCTCCATCCTGGAGGTTAGGGTGACATTACTGTGACGTCACCATTTCTCTGTGTTTGTATATGATGTTTGTCCCACCGACGGGTTTCTGTTGTTTTTAATTTTTATTTTCCAAAAATAACCGTAGAAGAACAGTGACATCGCTGAGAAGTCCCCTTGAATTTTCTCTCATCTCTTGTTGCCATAGAAACAGGCCTCCCTGGCAGCAGAGAACAGTGTGATTTGTAGTTTTCTTCACCACATGGAGAAAGGAGGGGGGCGGGGCTGGCAGAAGGCCTGGTTCGTCGTCCCTGAAAACGAGCCGCTGGTGCTCTACATCTACGGAGCTCCGCAGGTACGTTACAAAGCTCTGCACAGCAGTCTGTTATGCTGCTAGCGCCCCCTACAGGCCGCAGGGGTCATCGCAGCCACAGGATGAACAAACACTGTACATCTGCCAGCAGCTCGGATAAGTCCTGTGGGTCGTTGGGCAGGTTTCAGGGCTACTGCTATGACAAACCAACCACCCAATCAGAATACAGCTACAAACCAACCACCCAACCACCCAATCAGAATACAGCTACAAACCAACCACCCAACCACCCAATCAGAATACAGCTACAAACCAACCACCCAACCACCCAATCAGAATACAGCTACAAACCAACCACCCAACCACCCAATCAGAATACAGATACAAACCAACCACCCAATCAGAATACAGCAGGCAGGAAATGATGATGGCTTTCAGTTTTTGTTTCCTTTGGTCTTTAGCCATGGTGTAATACCCATGATGCACTCTGACTATTTATTATTTTCCCACCAGGACGTGAAGGCGCAGCGCAGCGTGCCTCTGATTGGGTTCGACGTCTCCCTTCCTGAGTCATGTGACCGCCTGGAGCGACGCCACGCCTTCAAGATCTCCCAGAGTCACCTGACGCTGTACTTCAGCGCTGACGGGGAGGAGCTACAGCGGCGATGGATGGACGTCCTGTCAAGGGCCGGGAGAGGGGAGGAGCATCAGGTCCACCGGTCAATCGTGGAGAGTCTGGAGGAGGAGGGGGAGGAGCTAGCGGCTGCAGCAGAGGGCGAGAACACGTGATTCTATTGGACGAGGAAAGATGGCGATGATGGTCTTTAAAATATCAATCCCTATCGGAAACCAGTTCATACAGTCGTAGCTGATATTTAACACACACACACACACACACACACACACACACACTCTGAGCTCTCTGTGTATTTAAAGTTGCGTGGTTCATCTGCATGACTCCTCCCCACCTTCTTCACCTTTTTTTCCACCTGTGCTTAATCACAGCGAGGTGGGCGGAGCCTCTTCTCTCACAGGAAACTTTCCTTTCAACAGCGACATCAGAACACAGAGCCGCCGCCGTTTATTCTCCCCTCACTTTGGTCTGTGGAATGACTTTAAACACTACAGTACCCATAAGCCTCAGCTGCTGTTGCTATGGAGACACCTCCATCCAGAGCTGTGACATCATATTCAGAAAACTGATCCAAAATTTAAAAGTGAATCGAGTCACATTTGTGAATTTCTCTCTCGGTTTCAGTCTGAAGCTCTCTGAAAGCGCATTTATTTAACTTCCAGCGTTTCCATGTGACCTTTTCTTCATTTATCCGGTGTTCAGCAGGTGGAGCGGACGGATGTATTTTCCTGGTTAACTCACTTAAATGCTGTTCTGGCTGTAGGAGGCCTCTGAGCGGCCCGGCCTGCAGCAGCCAGAACCCAGCAGGCGAGCTGATCTCAGGTCCGGTCCGCTGCCCTTACGTTCTCCTCGCAGCCGGCTGTGATGCAGCCTCTCAATCTGCAACAGCCCTCGTCTATAAACCCCAGAAACTCTCTTCACTTTTCTGCAGAGACCAGCGAGAGACCCGTAGTGAGAGACCGGACTGAGCTACAGACCGGGAGACCGGGAGCCCGGGTCTCAGTTAGTCTGAGTCACGTTCGTATCGGACAGTTCTGCACCTCACAGTTTACGTCCAACGCCGGCGTTTAGAGCTAATGCAGGAAGTAGCGTGTCTGTGGAGACGAGGACAGTAAAGGACAGGTGTAGGACATGGACGGTGGACGTGCGAGCACTCAGTCACACCGGCTGCTCGCGGAGGTCGGGGTGGTGGATTCACATGTAGCACACCAGAGTCCATGTCCCGTCACAGAGCTGCAGCTGCGGTGCGAGGACTGTAAGAACGTTAGCGCTGGACGTAACCTGGGGTTTGGCAGAATCGTCTAATATGACGATCTGGTGTGGCGATGGGGCTGGTGTGATCTGGTCTCAGGTTCTGGTCTCTGATACGAGGAAGTGTGAAGACTTCTGCTGTGTTTTTCTGTTTGTCTCCCAACACGAGTCGCTCTGGACGGATGGCGACGGTTCGAATCACAGATTCTTCTCTGGTTTTAAAGATAACGTTTGCGGTGTTGGTTTCCTGAGCTCAAACAGGAAGTGGATATAAACGGTCAGACTGTTGAAAGAGAGACTGACGTGTCCTCTTTAAATGCACTTTTCCATTTTTAATCCCAAACGTCACCTCACTGCTGCTGTCTCACCTCCACACCTGCCGATCAGAGCACCTGTGTGGAGGTAAACTACATTTCCCAGCAGCCTCTGCTCTGAGGTGTGGACTCATTTTACCTGAAGCCTCTGTGTCCTCTTCTGGTGAAGTCAGGTACTGCAGGTTTTTATAAAATCACTGAGGCGGTTCATCGCGGTGCTGACGAAATCTCACCCAAACATTCACGGCAGTTAATCTACACATTATTAATATATTAAATGTATTCCAATATTATATATATTATTAATATTTCTTTGTCAAATGTCAAAATAACTCCAGATGTCATTGTTTAGTTCTCACCAACTTTTCAAAAACACAAAAAGATTCAGTTCACGTGTGGCAGAGAACGGAGGAGATATTTGAAGTCTTTAACGGAGAAATTATTAATTATTAAAACTGTAATCGATTAATTTTCTGCGTCGCTTACTTTAATTTAAGATGCATTCCTCTTTGTTATAACGGCCCAAATCCCCAGACTTCCTCCCGGTCCACTGCTGATGTGTGGAAGACCATTTCTGCCAGCAACAAAAGATGAAAAATAAAAATACTCTAATAAACCAAGATATTTACTCTCTAATCAAATATAAGTTACAATTTTGACTTAAAAATTAAAAATGTCATCTCGTATTTTTGATTTATTTAATGATCTCGCAATTTACATTTAAAGTCAGAATGTGTTTAATATCATATAATTGTAATTTAAGAAGTCGAAATCTTAACTTAGTAATTTTAGTAATAAGTTTGACCTTAAATTTCATAACAGCTGAGTTAGCGTCTCAGTATCTCATTATTTTGAGCAAACCTGTGAAACACACAAAGCCAAACTTTGGGATTTCGTTTTGAATAATTCCGACTTTTTGTTTTTGTAATTGCTAACATTCGACCTGTGTTGTCTTTTTATTTTAAATAAGCTTCTATATGAAGTCCCAAATCATCAGCTGTGAGCTGTTTTTGTTACATCATCTGTTTGATGATGTAACAAAAACCATCCACTGAGAGTCAGCTGATCCCGGGTCAGATTCCACGGACCAATCAGAGAATGTTTAGATGATGACATCAGCATTTTAAGTAAAACCTTTCTAGGTTGACGTCATGAAGAGACTGTTATCCGTAGAGCTGAAATGATTAGCTGATTAATCGATTAGTTGACTGAGTTCAAACTGATCATTCGTTAATGGACCCGGCTCAGCTGTTCTCTGCTGGTCTTTAATAGTGAACTGAATGTCTTTGTGTTTTGGACAAAACAAGACATCTGAAGACATCTGAAGACATCATCCCGACATTTACTGACCTTTATTGACCAGACGAGAAAATAATAACTGAAAATGAAAATTGTCATTAGTTGCAGCCCTGATCACCTGTGAGATATGAGGCTTCTGCAGGACTCTGATGGTCCCAGGCCCAGGTGATGATGTGGGGTGGGTTTTGTTTTTTATCCTCCAGTTGGATGTAAAAAGGTTGAAAGAGTTTTTTAAGACGGGTGGAGACATGAAGGAACCAGAAGCCAGACTGGACTGTAAACCTTCATGTCTCTGCTGAGTTCAGACCGAACACTGACCCTCTCCACGTCAGATGGACTCGAAGGCTTCTGTTTCCTGGATGTTGGAAATGAATCCAGCGATTAGACGGAGCCGATCTGAACGGAACCCAAAAGAAAAAAGACTTTAGTTGTTTTTATCATCTTCACTTCCAGTGGTACAGTATTTCTCTCCCTGTCTCTATAAACACCTTTTGGACAAAGTGTTTTGATAGTGAAAAAAGCGAATATTATTAATATTATTATTGTTATTCTGATGAATCTATCTGATGCTATGATGAACTGAAAAGACAGACTTCTTGTTGGATATTTCCGTGTTTATGAGTCTGGGTTGTATTTGATGTTGATGCAAGAAGAAAACAAAGAGTAAAGTTTTTGTAAATATAATTTATTGTCCTGTGACCCCTCGGTCATGTGACTATGTAAAGGTTAAAGCTCGCTGTTCCTCCACACTCTGCAGACCTCCACACAGCCAGAGCCAAACAAACAGGCTGGGTTTCAGCGGCGGCCATGTTGGCTCCACAGTTCAGATTAACGGCTAACAAGGTGAAGGTTAAAGGAACAATCTGACATTTTAGTAAATTCTCTTGTTCTCTGTCTTCTCCAGAGTCACATGTTACAGATACAAGACGAGCTAGCACTGCTAAGTGTGCAGCCTTTCATTTAGCATTTAACTGGCTAGCTGCCACGTTCTTTTCTACCGAGAGGCAGTTTGTGCTCTAAGCTAACAAGTTACAGCGCAGTGCTCATCTTTGGCTAAATGGTTAACACTAACTTAACTCTGTGCTTTGCTAAACTAACAGGTTGATAAGTTCTTTCTATAATGTTAGTAAGTTAGCTATAGTAAGTTTAGTTTATGCTTTAAACTATAAAACCTTTAGCATAACATAAAATACCAGCAAATGGTTTGGAGTTGTTGGAAGGTGAAATTTTCTCCTTTGATGGAGCTAGGCTAACAGTTTCCCCCTGCTTCCAGTCTTTGTGCTAAGCTAGGCTAAACACATCCTGGACACAGAGATGAAACTGATATCCATCTGAAACATCTGACTCTGGGTTACAAAATGTTTTGAAAACTGGATTTCTCAAAATGTTGAAGTCTTTTTTTACCTTCTACCTCAGCTCCGTCACGAACATGGTGCTCAGTTGTGCGTGGCTCTGGTTGTCACGGCGTGTTTTTGGCGTGTAAAGCAGACTCCAGTGGTGTGTTGCCCTCTCCTCCCCCAGTGGGAATGGAAGGAAATGGCCAGTAACTCAGCCTTATAGTTCCCATCATCATCAGCTGTCTTGATGTGGTGAAAAATGTTTTTAACTTTCAATCTGAGTGATTTGTGTTGGGCAATTTTGCTTCTTTTATATGAGTTTTCTTTTCTTTTGGAGGCTGGTTCTTACTGGTTCTGAGTGGTGTGTTGTATCAGTCCAGTGTGCACTTTCTCTTCATGTGCCAAAGCACGTATTCAAAACTATACAGTAGTGCTAGTGAAGTTGTTGGCTAATATATCAGATCTGCATTATGTATTTAAGTATTTCTTGTTGTTTCTTTGGGCTGGATACCACATGTCAGTTTATAGCCAGTTACAGTCTCAGTTTGAGCTGCTTATAACTAGAGATGAGCGTCATTAAATTATTAGCTGTGAAATTAACAGTTAAGATTTCTAATATGTGGTTGAAATAACGCCTACTTGAAAATGCTCAGATGTTTTTGGAGATGTGAGGGCCCGCTAATGCAAGCTAGCGCCAGCTAGGAGGCTAGCTCCCAAAATGACTCACCACACTTAATAAATATAATATATAATGGAAAACAGAGGCAGTGTACATTACATTTTACTGCATCCTGATTTAAACTTGCCAAGTTCAGACTCCCAAGAACATGAGTAGGAATGTGACGCACAACCTCAATTTCCCAACAAGCTAACACTGATTACTGTGTTAGCTAAGAGTGACCTGTCAAGCTTGTTAGCATTGAGCTTTATTCCACTTTTAAAGTTTTTATGTGACGACAAAGCTAATGGTAGTTAACACTTGCTAACAGACAAATTTGTCCCTGGCAGAGCTGCGGCTTGTCAGCCGGCTAACGATATGTTTTTCCAACTTCAGTTTTCGTTATTGTTATGCAATAATTCAGAGTTGTGGTAAATAACGTATTATTAACTAGTCAGAGAGAGACAGACAGCACAAATAAGCCCTGGTCAGACCAGAAAGTGTCGCTAGGAGCTTGGTGGTAGCGACTACTCACAGGGTTAGTTGGCAAAATTGTGTAGCTGGCAAGCTAACTGCTAACTTGCTAGCCAGCCAGGAACATTATAGCAGTCAC
>NC_058051.1:30935739-30938239 GCF_020085105.1 Siniperca chuatsi | reverse complement strand
TCTACAAATATTAATGGCTCTATGTGTTTTTTACTACGGACAGTGAGATTGTAGCAGTATAATGTTCCTTAAAATGTCCTTCAAAGTACAACAAAATGTATACTTTTCCAGGTAAATTGACATTTGTGAATGTGAAATAATTTTGCCATATATAAGAAGTGAATGTTTATATAATCATAAACATGCTGTAGTATGTTTATGATTATATAAGTATATTTACTGAAGTTCTGTGCTACAACTTTGAGGTACTTGTACTTTACTTGAGTAATTCTACTTTATGCTTCTTTATACTTCTACTGCACTTTATCTGACAGCTTTAGTTACTTTGCAGAGAAACAATGTGATGAGCTTATAAAATATGAAAGTATGATACAGATGAACAAAACCTGCTCCACAACATTAATACGCTGCGCACACATTAATGCATCCATAGTAATAATCCACTGATAAATCATGTAGGAGGCGTCCTGCTGCTTCATGAGTAATTTGACCTTTTAAAATTGTAAATTCTTATGGATTTTGACTTCAGACTCATTCTGAATGCATGTTATACTGCTTTAATTATTTTTACCTTTACTTTTATTTTTAGTTACTTCAATTTCTTTCAGTATGATTTCGTGTGTCTGTGACGTCACCCCGTGCTGATGAAACGCGGTGTAATATCACAAACAACAGCCCCGCCCCCTCCGGCCCTCTGATTGGACGGCTCCCCTGTCAGTCTGAGCTCGGCCGATCCGTCGTTGTGGGCTGACGTCACCTCGGATCCCCCCCCCCCCTCCCACACTTCCTGTAACTGAAGAGACAAAAACAAACAAGATGGCGGACTCTGAGGTGCAGCAGCAGCTCATTGGCTGCCAGCGAACTAAGGCGCAGTCCTATTGGCTGCCAGTGAGCAGAGGAGCAGCTCATTGGTCCGGGGGAGATCAGTCCAGGCGGTGAGACCCGCCTCCTGCAAAATGACTCACACACAGAAACAGAACAGGTAGAAAACACCTGGACAGGCTCAGCTGCAGCAGGAGGACACAGGGTCATACCTTTTATTTAGATTTATATAGATTTAATGACTTATACTGAGTCCTGACTCATTATTAAAGACTTTGAAGACACTTTGATCGCAGTCTGGCTGAAGTGTGACTGTCCGATCTGTTTGCTGTATATCTGCGTTCACAGCTGCTCCGCAGACACAGAGCCTGCCTGCCTGCCTGCCTGTCTGTCTGTCTGTCTGCCTGCCCAGGTGCCTCCCAGCAGCTTGGAGGAGGACTCGAACCTGAGACCGGTTCTTGTCGCTGTGCCGGGCTCCTGCTGTCCTCCGGGTTTAGATCAGTTTGAGTCTTGGACAGAAACGTGCTGCTGTGATTTCACTTCTAAACTTTGATCCTGCGGTGGCTGCTGGGAAATAAAGCGCCTCTGTGCTGCTGTCTCTGTCGGGGAAAACGTCTCTGTCTCTGCTGAAATGTCTGTCAGCTCGGACCAGATCCAGACCGGAGAGCAGAACCGAACCGGGGTCGAGCTGGAGCAGCAGGAGGCCGGGATCCTGCAGCCGCAGACCGTGTTTGTCATCCTGGACTCGGCTGAAACGCTCAACCTGGTCCGGTGAGTCCGGAAGTTCTGGGAAGTACCGTTATTACTGCTGCGGACAGAGCCTTACGCCAAACTCCGTTCAAAAATCTGTATTTTAAATTCGCTGTGCCCATTGGTACAAAGACATATCTAGCTGAATATGACTGAAGACATCTGTCAGATCTGTAGTGTCTTCTGGTAAAATCGGTATATAAATTACACACCAAACATGTTTCCTTAATAATATTTCATTATTAAGAAAGCACGTTTCCACGCTAAACATTAATTGCGGTTGCAGTTGAGATGAAGAGGCTACCAGGCGAATCACTTACTAAAGTTTAAATTCTTATTTGCTACGTTTTGCTACGTGCCTCTGATCGATGCCGAATACAATTATTAAATCTCGTTTGTAAGACAGTTAAATTAGCGGAGAAGCAACTTAATTATAAATAGAGAATTTTCGAATGAAATTTGGCTTGACGGACTCACCATGTATCACAGAATCATGTCATGTTAGTGGCAAAGTGATGACATTAGTAGTATTCAGTGAAGTCTCAGTGGAGCGGATATTCAAAATAACAAATATCTCGTTTATTTAAGTAGAATCTTTATTCACGTGACCGAACTGAAATGTATTCCCCGAAGATTCAGAATGTATTCGAGTCTTGTTTTGGACGTTAGCTAAGAGGCAAGTAAACTTTAAATTGCCGAAGTTATAAATGGAGTTTGGTGTGAAGTGCTCTTCACGTGCCTGGGTGGCCACAAAGAAGCATGTTAAAATGTGTAAGGATGTGATGTTAAAGTGCTGAGTGTGTGTTTTGATAGGCGTGATGATGATGATGATGATGATGATGATGAAGACCTGTCTGGGACTTGTGTCTGGCAGGTTGTTGTTGTTACTGTCTGACCTTTGACCCCTGAGCCTCTCTGCCTCCTGGTG